>NC_135506.1:121125224-121327724 GCF_052857255.1 Amblyomma americanum | reverse complement strand
GCCCGGCCGCTGAAGATGCCGGCAACGACATTTTATTCAAGGAAGTGAAGCTAACTCTCTCTCTCTCGTCAGGAAGTTTCTAAAAAACAAAACGTGCTTCTGTGGCTGGTCTGAGTGTTATGTTAATCTAATTCTCAACATCATCTGTATTTATTTCTTATCATACGCATGGCGCCCCAAGTGGCATTGCAGGGGGAAGTAATTCAAGGGTAGAGGTTAACAGGATAAGTACGTGAAAGCCGGACAAAATATAATGTAACATGCATTAAACCAGGACTTTGGTGTGGGCTGGTTTGTTATTTCTACCTAGAGATTAAACCAGTGCGAAGGAACGCGGACAAGAAAATAACACACACAACAGAGGACGGGCTCTAGCTAAGAACTTGTTATTGTTTCGTAAATTAGCACGTCATAAACCACTAATACAAAGCCACGAGATATTAATTGACCAATCGACCATGCGAAAGAACGCCTCAAAACGGTCGTCGATCTTGATAAAGCGATGAACAAAATAACAAGAAAAATAACTGATATTCATGCGCTAAACATCAGGCATGAACACAAGGTAATGTAAAGAAAGCATTGATGTAATAAATTTTCAAAATAAATCCAAATATATATATTCTTATTAGGCTTCAGAACATGCGCAAAATGAAATCCGATGTTTTTGTGCTTCATTCTACTGAAACAAATGGTGCGTATGAGTGTGTAGTGACGTATCATGTGGTGAAGTATAACCAAGATATTGATTATGATTGGTGATTGGTAATCGGTAATTTGATAGGTAATTCTAATTGTAATCAATTACCGTGATCAGTGATGTGATGGTGGATTGGTAATCAGTGAAAAATGAGAAATAAAAGGAATAAAAAGAAAAATAGGAGGAGAAGGCGCTATTCCGTCTACTCTTAAGGCGAAGCTTAACCGTCGTCCTAATTTTCTTGCCTTAAATATCTTTCACTAAAGTGTCAAGTTAGTTTTTTTCTACGTAAATCATATTTGTTCCAAGACACAGTCTTCTCAGTAATGATTTCAAGCTCTTCGTGTCTCTCACTTCATGCCGCTTTCTGTGAACTGTCCGTTGAACTCCTGTTCAGTCATCCGTTTCCTACCTCTGAAGCTTTTGCCTTGGCTTTGGGGTTTAAGACTCACAGCATGCTATTTCTAGGAAGGCTCCTCTTTCGATTAGTAGACCAATGCCTCCTAAAACTCATTCTCTGCCTTATTACTCGGTTTTAACCATTCCGCATGTTTTCATCCCGTGTGTCTCCAAAAAAAAAACATTTATCCACGACCATGAGTCTCGACAGCACCACACTTCTCAGAGCTATCAGGTCACCTGGATTAAGAACGCAGCTCTTGGAAGACTGTTCGAGGGCGGAGCGCCTTGCCTGGCCGTCGGTGCAACCGAGAGCGAGGAGAAAAGCGGTGGAGGAGGGCACGGCGGTAGCGTGATGGCAAGTTTGGCCGCGGCACCAGCGCAGCGCCCGTCGTCATCTGCTTTCTGATGACGACATTAGTGAGGTATTCGTCGCTCGCCCGAGGAGGCGCCAGAATAGCGCGCACTCTAAGAGCTCTGGTCATTCGGCCCAGGAGGATCTCTTCGGCAGCGGTACGCTGCGCGGTGCCCACGTCGAAGCCTTAAGTCGCCTCTGTTGGGCACTGACTGCAGTTCTGCAAGCGGTCGCCTACGCTTTAAGCACAGCATGAGCTGCGCTAAAAAAATCGCAACTCTGAGAAGCGTAATCGTCCCAAATTCTTTATCACTTTTTCATTACTTCAGTTTTCAAGCTCAAGCTGATGCCGCACTTCAAAGAAATTCGAGCCCTCTGAACTTCTTGCAGATTTCTGCAGCAAGGTACCGCTACCAACTCCATGCAGATTTCTACAGGAATACAAATTCATTAAATTGCTCGTTTTGTAAACACTATCCAAAATGAATGAGATATATTATTTGTTAGTTTATCGCCATTTGAATAATATCATTTTGAAGAAATTTTAAGCAATATACAAAATTGAAATTTTCATACACATGCTGATGTCGGGAAGGCTGCAGATTTCTGTCAGGGAGTATGGTACAGTTTGCCCTCCGCACGACAGCCTGGTATGAGCGCAGTAACATGTTCAGAATATTGTGAACTACGCCCAAGTGCCTTCTCAATTAGAGGGAACTTCATGGAAGGATAATCTATTTGGCTTTTTGCTTTAAAGTGAAGAAAAAGCGATCAAATTGTAGTCGCTTTTTCATCATGATGAGAGAAAACACTACAGGAACAGATTGCGGTTTTGTATATTTGTTTTTTCCACCGAAAGCGTTTTGTCACTTTTAAACGGCGATTTGTCGTCTTTCTTGAACTGATCACTAAGTTTTAGAGTTTACGAAAGTTATAACCTGCATTGTGCTTTAGAGATGGGTCGAGAAAGCATCCACAGCTCGTTTTAACCGCATCTGAATTCTATCTGAAATTTATATAGAAATCATTGTTAGAAAAAGTGTGTTTTGTGATGCTGTTCTGGCCAAATTGGTCATCATAATCGTCAGCCTGACAACGCCCACTGCAGGCAAAAGCCTCCCACATATCTCTCCAATTAACCCTCTCCTATTCGCGAATTCTCCAATTCATGTGGAGCCTAGCGCCGCAAGCAAGAAACGAAGAGTGGAGCCCCAGCAGCAGACGCCCCTCGCCAGCCGATAGAAACACGTTAGCATAACGATCATAGATACGCAAAAACCGAAATAAAAGCGAACGGGAAACCATATCTTCACTGTTCCGCAGTTCATTTGAACCCGCTGATTCACCGTTTCATAAATCATCGTCGTGCTGAAACAATCAGAGCCGCATGATTGTCCGTACTGAGATTTTCCTGTCAACTGAAAAAAATCAAACCGACAGTACTATTTCGCCAGTTCTGGTGGTACAATTTCGTGCAACATATCTAATATCTCCTCCTAAGGTTACTAAGGTGCGAAACTCCTGCGCAGCTGTTGTGCTCATACTAGCCTTTGCTATCGCAACGTCGGCACGCATAAACTTCAACAGTTCGAATCAGAGCTCACTCCAAGCCCGTGCTTTTAAGTTAACGCTATCGCTAAATGAATGTAAGGTAGCAATTCGTAGTTGTCGGCTTTTTTCACGGCAACTTTTCTAAACGGGTCAGTGACACCGGGCGCAATAATGGACCGCGCGCCTTACTGCAAGTTGCACGATCATTCTCGTACTCGACGTTGCTCGCCGGACTCTAGATTTATGCCCCCTTATTTTTACTGCGTGGATTGCGAGGAAGCGACGACAGGCCACCCGGCAACCGTTACACAAGTGCCTTTATTCCAAATAAGGTCCACGAAGGGCGCACGCCCAGGAACTAAGTCCACACATACAGCGGCGAGACACGCGCTGGAACGTTATGCATCGCTCGCTCGCAAAGAGGTGCAGTTTGCATGGAGGGACTCCGGCTATATTATATGTGCGTCCTCATGAATCATCCACATTCCGAGGAGTTTTAATATTCACAACCAGCCAAACTTGCTGTCAAAACCTGCTAAGCACTTAATAATAGGCCACACAGGCTCAGCAGCAAGTTATCCGAGAACGCTGTCGGGAATTAGTTTTAGTACATTTGCACATTGTTGTAACAAGGCATTGATGACTCAGTGTCCGCATGATAGGGGCATTCTGCGCATAATGATGTGCCTGCATCTCTTGTTATTACTTCGTTCACTACTCTCACTTATTTAGTTTACTCCTCCCTAAGCATTAGTAGGCAACTGCAGCAAATGCGACAATTTTCGACTTATGCAGAATAATGAAATGGTATGATCAGGGGACAAGAAATATAGGAACCATGCAGCATAACTCACAAGCATGTGGTATGGCTTGCTCTACAGAGGAGCTTACATCAAATGCAAAACTTGACCACACAGATAGAGAAAGTTATTAGCGTAGCTATTGGCTGCTGTGTACGCACATAGTATCTGCACTGTTACTGGAGTTCCGCGTCACGCATTATGCCTTCACATGGAGCTGACGTACACATCAATATTATTTCCTAATTTTCAATTTTTACACCAGTGTTCTCCTGCTTGAACCACAACATCATTATAATGAGCTTACATGGAGAAGATGTTCTGATGTTTTTCCATGAGTAAGCATACTCACAGCCACACTACGCATGGAATATTTTTATTATGAACCGCAGAAGAATAACACTAAGTTTTCACTTCTAACACCTGTGCCAAAGACATCATCAACCTCTCTTGGTATTAAGCGTGGAGGGAACAGTGCACTTCAGTATCAACGATGTCATTTACACCAAAAACCAGAGTAGTCAAAGAAACGACACTAGTGTTTACAGTAAGTGCGAAGTGGCTATTATTGTTGAAAAATGAGACTGATGTCTTAAGGCTGTTTCAGCCATTCCAACCACTACTTTACCGCAATTACACAGACTAACATTCAAAACATTATCGTCCTTATTAAAGTCAGTTGCAGAAGATGCATACCAGTCTCCACGAGCAGTACCCACACAACACTCGTGAGCACGGACTGTTGGGCGAGTTGGTGCATTGCAAACACGTACAAGCGCACAAAAACATAAACACACGAAGAAAGAGACTGAGACACCACGAGCGCTTACTTCCAACTGAAAACTTTACTGACAGAAACACACATTAAATCGACCTTGCTGCATGACATCATCTGACCGCGCTAGCGCCATCAATAGGCCACACTCAGAAAATTAATTTCTCTGGCTGCCAGTGCAACAGATGGTGCACTGACGCATGACACACCCGCTTTCCTAATCAGATCTGCTTCTATTACTTCCCTTACATCCTGGCATTTATACTGGGTACTATCTTGCACGCACTGAAGAACGGTTTACACGGCTTTTTGTTCTTTTCTGCGCAGTCATAGAAATGTACAGGCAGATTTCCGTCCCTGTAATTGCCCACTTTCCTCCTGTGCTCAAGCTGTCTTTCATATAGGCATCGGCCAGTTTGACCTATATACCTAGAGCCACACGAAAGGGGAATTTCGTAGACCACACCAGAAGCACGTGCCACAAAAGGATCACGGTATTTGATAGGGCATGGCTCTTTAGGCTTTTGGAAAGGATTAGTCATTTTGACCAGCTTTTCCAGCTCTTCAGGAGCGGAGAGCACCACTCTGACATCACTGCGTTTCGCTATCTTCTTTAGGCGATGCGAAGTGTTATGCAAGTATGGAATCACCACTGTTAGGCTGGCATTTCTTGTCACTAGAGCTCTTATCCCTTTTCTTTGCTTCTTTCAGCATCCCTAGGACACAGATAAAATAAGGCTGATTGGATACCCGGCTGACTCGAGGCGCGTCGCCTGCCTTTGGAAACTACGGCACATTGAATGACAACAGGATTTTTTCAAGGCATTATTCAGGCATTGCTTAGCAATTGCTCTCTTAACAAATTTAGAATGGGATGAGTGAAAAGGTAAGAGAGGTTTGTTAGACATTGGATGGTACTCCCAAACATCGTCTGTTCTGTGAGAGCCTTAAATCTAAAAACTGTAAAACACCGCCTTTTGGAATTTCATGCGTCAATACTAGAGGATTAAAATACTCGCCAAAAAGGACTAAAAGCTGGTTGATAGTGGCGGGAAAATTCCTGCACCCTTGTAACAAAATTAAAAAAAAAACAATCATATCTAAAACAGTCACATTATCAGTGTTGTAGGCGTTACCGCAAAAAAGTAACTAAATACGTTGCTGGTTACGCTAAGAAAAAAGGAAGGCGTTACCGCCATACGTTACCAACAAAGAAAAGTAACGCGATACCATTACCGTTACCGTTACCGAGAAAAAATACCGCACGTTACTTTGCCGTTACTTCATGGCCATAAATTTTAATTAGTGCGAATTCGCCTTATAAACTCACGATAACAATTCCATACAGCTCATATTTCACACAAAACTGCTAGCCCAAAAGACGATTTTACGCGAAATCCTGATTTAACGAGAATACTTTGCACAAATGTGCAGGAGTTTAACAATGCTATAGTGGCATAAAGTTGCCTGTAGATTTAAAAGTGATAGATTCTAACTCTGTGACACATGATGAAGCCATTTTCTGAATGTGACATTAAACACAAAATGACGCGACATCATCAATTCTAACTTTATAAAGAAAACACCGCTGAGCTCTCAGAAAATTTCAGGTAACTCTGAAAAATGTGATGTTCCAAAATGTTCGGCATGCTTCCACTCCGTAGGCATTTGTGTGGTGAGTGGTTCCGGAAGGGTAAGTAGGTGAAAGCAAGTGTGTGAATGCGTGTTTGTGCACGTGTTTCGTGCTTTATGGCTATTCTGTCTTTTTTTTAGTTGGATGCGTCGTCAACAGCAGGTGTTTTCTGGCATGCATGCGAGCCGCAACAACTGTCGTCGAGAGCATCTGTTTCAGAGTTAGCCTTAAACCTAAAAACTGTAAAGCACCGTCGTTTGTAATTTCATGAGTCAATACTAAAGGATTGAAACACTCGCCAAAAAGGACTAAAAGCGGATTGACAGTGGCGGGAAGATCCCTGCACCCTTGCAACAAAATTAAATCATCAACATATCTAAAAACAGTCACATTATTAAAAGCTTTCAGGCGGTCAGAGACGACTCTGTCACAGTGAGCTAGAACTATATCACTAAGAACAGGGGCAATACAGGATCCAATACAAACCCCTTGCTTCTGAATAAAAACCTGGTCATTCCTTTCAATGTAAGTTGACTTCAGATTAAAATAAAGTAATTCAAGGAAGCTTCCCACGGGCAAACCTGCTGCGTTTTGAAAAGCTGTTGCCCGAAAGCAATCAATGCACTCTTCCACGCAGTTGAGGATTTGTTCTTGTGACAAGGAGTAGTACAAATCCTTTATGTTAAAAGAGCAGGCCATAAGAATTTTGTCGTGATTCTTCTGTAAAAACTCCATAACATTTTCACAACTACGAATCTGAAAGGGGTCATCAATCGTTAAAAGATTTAGTTTTTTTTTTGCAGGAAGAGCGCCACTGATTTTTGCCACGTGCCATTTTCCAATACAATCACCCTTAGGGGACACTCCACTTTGTGGGTTTTAGCTGTGAACATGACTTGCAGAAAACTGGCATTACTTTTTGTTATGTCTTTCGCCAAACTCACAAGGTTCTGCTCGTTGCAAAGAGCCAAGCCAGCCAACCGTAGTTGCTTCGTAGATATCGCTCGTTCTTTTCGCAGAACTGACAAGATCGCGTCCAGCGCCTTCTTCCCAAATTGGTTCCGTGTTAGCACCACTAACCTGCCTTCTTTATGAGAAGGAAGAACTGAAAGATTAACCTTTATCAAATTTGAAGCCAAACGATCTAACGAAACGCTTGGCAATGCACTCCTACCACGGTCGAGCACGTCAACCCCTTCCGAAATGCACCTTTCGGCTTCAAAAATATCAGCAAAACGCAAAACACGTCGTACAAGGGACAATTGCTCCGGAGCACTCAACTTTGGTTCGACAGCGAACTTGTGTCCAAGACTGAGGATATGATCCATGTCACCTGGTAGACGAACTTGGCCAATGGTCTTTACCTCCCACTTTGTCAAGGGGGGCCGTTTGGGCTGGGCGGCTCGATTGATTTGCTTTCCGGCAACAGCTTTTCAAAACGCAGCAGGCTTGCCCGTAGGAAGCTTCCTTGAATTACTTTGTTTATCTAAAGCCAACTTACATTGAATGGAATGACCAGGTTTTCATTCAGAAGCAAGAAGTTTCCATAGGATCCTGTATTTCCCATGTTCTTAGTGATATAGTTTTAGTTCACTGTGACAGAGTCGTGTCTGACCGCCCGAAAGCTTTTAATAATGTGGAGTGTTGGCGGTAACGCGTTACAAGTAACTGCATTACCGGTAACGCGTTCCTTTTTTCGGTAACTTAGTAACGTACTCGATACCATTTGGGAGCTGTAACGGGTAACGTACTTTCGTTAACGTTTTTCGGTATCGTGAGGTGTCACGTTACTAGTTACCTTTGTCCCAGTTCTCCCCCACTCCGCCCCCTTTTTTTAGAAATAAGCGTAGAGCACCTAAATTGATGTTGCTAATAAAGGAACAGATGCTCTCGACGACATTTGTTGCGGCTCGCATGCATGCCAGAAAACACCTGCGGTTGACGACGCATCCAACTAAAAAAAAAGACAGAATAGCCATAAAGCACGAAACACGTGCACAAACATGCATTCACACACTTGCTTTCACCTACCTACCCTTCCGGAACCACTCACAGACACAAATGTGTACGGAGTGGAAGCATGCCAAATATTTTGGAACATCACATTCTTCAGAGTTACCTGAAATTTTTTGAGAGCTCAGCGGTGTTTTCTTTATGAAGTTAGAATTGATGACGTCGCGTCATTTTGTGTTTAATGTCACATTCAGAAAATGGCTTCACCATGTGTCACAGAGTTAGAATCTATCACTTTTAAATCTACAGGCAACTTTATGCCACTGTAGCATTGTTAAACTCCTGCACATTTGTGCAAAGTGTTCTCAGTTAAATCAGGATTTCAAGTAAAATCGTCCTTTGGGCTAGCAGTTTTGTGTGAAATATGAGCTGTATGGAATTGTTATCGTGAGTTTATAAGGCGAATTCGCACTAATTAAAATTTATGGCCATGACGTAACGGCAAAGTAACGTGCGGTATTTTTTCTCGGTAACGGTAACGGTAATGGTATCGCGTTACTTTTCTTTGTTGGTAACGTATGGCGGTAACGCCTTCCTTTTTTCTTAGCGTAACCAATAACGTAGTTAGTTACTTTTTTTCGGTAACGCCTACAACACTGATAATGTGACTGTTTTAGATATGATTGTTTTTTTTAATTTTGTTACAAGGGTGCAGGAATTTTCCCGCCACTATCAACCAGCTTTTAGTCCTTTTTGGCGAGTATTTTAATCCTCTAGTATTGACGCATGAAATTCCAAAAGGCGGTGTTTTACAGTTTTTAGATTTAAGGCTCTCACAGAACCGACGATGTTTGGGAGTACCATCCAAGGTCTAACAAACCTCTCTTACCTTTTCACTCATCCCATTCTAAATTTGTTAAGAGAGCAATTGCTAAGCAATGCCTGAATAATGCCTTGAAAAAATCCTGTTGTCATTCAATGTGCCGTAGTTTCCAAAGGCAGGCGACGCGCCTCGAGTCAGCCGGGTATCCGATCAGCCTTATTTTATCTGTGTCCTAGGGATGCTGAAAGAAGCAAAGAAAAGGGATAAGAACCCTAGTGACAAGAAATGCCAGCCTAACAGTGGTGATTCCATACTTGCATAACACTTCGCATCGCCTAAAGAAGATAGCGAAACGCAGTGATGTCAGAGTGGTGCTCTCCGCTCCTGAAGAGCTGGAAAAGCTGGTCAAAATGACTAATCCTTTCCAAAAGCCTAAAGAGCCATGCCCTATCAAACACCGTGATCCTTTTGTGGCACGTGCTTCTGGTGTGGTCTACGAAATTCCCCTTTCGTGTGGCTCTAGGTATATAGGTCAAACTGGCCGATGCCTATATGAAAGACTGCTTGAGCACAGGAGGAAAGTGGGCAATTACAGGGACGGAAATCTGCCTGTACATTTCTATGACTGCGCAGAAAAGAACAAAAAGCCGTGTAAACCGTTCTTCAGTGCGTGCAAGATAGTACCCAGTATAAATGCCAGGATGTAAGAGAAATAATAGAATCAGATCTGATTAGATTAGGAAAGCGGGTGTGTCATGCGTCAGCGCACCATCTGTTGCACTGAGAGCCAAAGAAATTAATTTTCTGTGTGTGGCCTATTGATGGCGGTAGCGCGGCGAGATGACGTCATGCAGCAAGGTCGATTTAATGTGTGTTTCTGTCAGTAAAGTTTTCAGTTGGAAGTAAGCGCTCGTGGTGTCTCAGTCTCTTTCTTCGTGTGTGTGTGTGTGTGTGTGTGTGTGTGTGTGTGTGTGTGTGTGTGTGTGTGTGTGTGTGTGTGTGTGTGTGTGTGTGTGTGTGTGTGTGTGTGTGTGTGTGTGTGTGTGTGTGTGTGTGTGTGTGTGTGTGTGTGTGTGTGTGTGTGTGTGTGTGTGTGTGTGTGTGTGTGTGTGTGTGTGTGTGTGTGTGTGTGTGTGTGTGTGTGTGTGTGTGCGTGTGCGTGTGCGCGTGCGTGTGTGTGTGTGTGTGTGTGTGTGTGTGTGTGTGTGTGTGTGTGTGTGTGTGTGTGTGTGTGTGTGTGTGTGTGTGTGTGTGTGTGTGTGTGTGTGTGTGTGTGTGTGTGTGTGTGTGTGTGTGTGTGTGTGTGTGTGTGGTTTGTGCGCTTGTACGTGTTTGCAACACTCGTGAACATCCACGCTCAGTGAAACCTCAAGTGAATGAATTACAGAGCAGCAACACAAAAAAAATTAATGTGAATCTTTGCAGAGCTACAGAGGGCACACAGCCACTGGCCTGAAAGCAGTATGCTGAATATACAAATTAGATATAAAATGTGAGTGGCAGTAAAGTGATACGGGCTTTAACAAAGCCGCATGAGGCCTTCTTAAGAGCATACGTCATTAGTAAGTTATAAAACCGAACCAAAGGCC
The DNA here is from genome assembly GCF_052857255.1 of Amblyomma americanum. Taxonomy (NCBI): domain Eukaryota; kingdom Metazoa; phylum Arthropoda; class Arachnida; order Ixodida; family Ixodidae; genus Amblyomma; species Amblyomma americanum. Next base: position 121,317,146 of record NC_135506.1, on the reverse strand, counting down.
AAAAGATGCAACGCGTGTTATACAGGAGGTTCCAGAAAATGTTTAACTGATAAACGGGCATTCATTATGGTGGCATTTCACTGCATACTGTACAAATTTAACTCTTACGTGTAGTGCAACCCTAATTTACAGTTTTTGCACATTGCGACAAATTATTAGTGCATTAACCGTTGTGGATGCACGCTATACTATGCTGCAGGATTGTGAGTGACGCTTTATTTCTTTATAAACTACCTGTGTTAAAGCCATAGTCAACTAGGAATGCCCAGCCCCTTACTTTTTGGAGAAACTGTCACATGACTTGAGCCACATACATTTCATCAATCGTTTTTCAATGCCGGAAAAGCAGCAGCCTCATAATGCACACTAATACAGCAAAAGTAATAATAACCGCAAAAGGCGAAGTGGCCTGTTTTATATCGTGTTAAGACGAGCGACGTCACCTACCTGCCGTTCTAGTCATGCTTCATAATTTTTAAAGATATTTTGTGGCTTTATTGGACACATGGTACCTGAACCATCTCTATTCTCCACAGCGCTTACATGAGAAACGGCGAATATAATCAATACAGCAACCTACGTGAAGTGATACCGGTCTTGCACATCTCAAGTCCTTGGCTCTATTTCTTGTCATTTGTGTATGAAACGGATACACTGTCATCTTTTGTGGTTTAAGTAAATATGGCTAAGGTGCAGAATGGTTTGCTTCTCAGGATTTGAGTAATGAAAGAATAAATGTGGGATGTGAATTTTGCATGAGGACTATTGGCACAGACTACAGATGTATACGCAATACATGCAGTGAAAGGGCCATTAGGTATCTGAGCCACTGTAGAGAAAGTTGCGCGTTGCAGACTCTTGTTGCGTGTCGCATACATGTTTCATGATGTCTTCCAACATTCTGCATGAGCTCTTTAGCGGGGTTCCTAGGCACCTCCAACGAAGTAGTTAAGCATGACTCGTATTCCTTTTCAGCTGCACTGTTGGAAAAAAACCATCAGAACAGTCAAAAATGTTTGCTGTAAACAAGTTTGCAGACATTGCATTAAAATAAAATTAATGGTGAAGAGAGCCTCGGCAAAGTATCGGGGCGTGTAAACTGTGTGTTTTCATGCTCAAAAAAATTCAAAGTGCCTCCAAATCTAACAGCTGCACAAAGACGTTTGCAAATGAAATCGCTGAAAAATATTTAATTTCATCATCACACTTTGTGAAGTTTAAGAAAAGTCAAACAACAGACTATGCCCCCACTGGCCCATGATGAATACAATTGACTTCTGTTTCTCTAAGCTTCTTTCGGCACGTATTTCGACATGTTTCGTTCGAGTAGCATGTAAACACCTGTTTACGGGTGAAGTTCTGAGCAGAATGCCTGCTTAAGTGACAGCTCCCGAGACCCTCGCTCGGGAACTAGTTTACGGCGACCGATAGCTGTTGCGGATATACAAACGAAAAAGAAAGGCTGCGCTGCACGCGAACTTTTGGTAAGTATCGCCTATCACTTGCGTGTTGTCTTGGTATACGCCCCCGCCCGAGCACACGTGTCGTCATCTGAACCCCAGCGAATCCGGGACTAGAGAGACACAAGGCTGCAGACGCCCCAGCCCGCGCGCTCGACCACTGGGTATCGCCTTGGCACTCGCCGCCTGAGGTGTCAGAACCTGATCCGGCTATCACTTACAAAGAAATTATTCAATTATATTAAACACAGCATAGCCGCTTTCATCCCCGTGCGAAAGGGCTAACCAAAAGCGCAGAGCGTTGGCTCCTTCGCATATATACCAACACGGTACTGTGCCCGGCAGTGCTGCAATATTTTAATCCGGCTTTTAACGGGGAGTGTCCGCATTGTGGGTGCGCGTTCTCGGAGGTGTACCACATGGTGTGGGCATGGCCCACTAGCCCTACTTACCCCCTTTCCCCTCACGTACGCGAGAGATCCGGGAGGCTGTCCTGCTCGGCTGCTCTAAGTTATAACACCAAACAGTCCTCGTGGCGAGGGCCCGAGCTGCCGCGGATGCCACCGAGGTCCCGGACAGCGACCTCTCCTAGAATTTGTAAGAGGCTGGCCCTTAAGACCAGTCTCCAATCTCTCCTGTAAATAGCCTTAACTAAATGTTTTCCACCCCCACCACCCACGTACACGATCTAGGCTTTGACTTGCGCCACCTCCGCTTTCTGAACTTTCTCTCAAGGGTAATCATTTCGGATTTAGCGTTAGCACAGGCAAAGTCAAGCCACCCAAAGAGGCAACCAACACAATCGATCACGCAAAAATTTTGTTGGACTACGGCGAAAATGCACTGTGAACGATCTATATCTATGCACAAGAGCGAATCTCTTCGAAAGCATATTTATCTATGTGCGATCGCGTTGCACGTTCACACCTCGACTTAATTTGCTGCCCCTTCTCGACACAGATAGCAGCATATTCTTAACTGAGAACACAACATACCGTAGACTGGACGTGCCCATTGCTGACTGCTACTAATAAGTTAGCGGCAACAAACGCGGCTCATAAAAAGCGCTACGACCGGAGTCACCTCCGGCGAGCTTGGCGTTTCCCTCCTGCTAAATAACGGCAAAGATGTCATGGTTCTTATCTGTAATAGTGGAGAAACACGATGTCAACACGGTTCCGTTCTTACAGACACGGGCGACACATGAAAACTTCGCCTTCTCCACGGCACATTCCGCAAACACGTCCGTCTGTTAGCGGATTTTGCGAGTATTGACAGCCACGCCGTCACCCTCAATTCGCCCGATAGTCTCTGAGGCCCTCAGAGAATGTCAAAATTAAGTGCACAGCGTCGAAGACGCGATTAGCCTCCCGAAAAACAGTGATAATTTCGGCACGAGCAAACAACGCCCATACATTCATAAGCGACGAGCTAAGCGTGGACCTCCACTCTTGCCAGACTTCGCAGTGACCCCTGAAGGTGAGTTTACTCGCGAATTCCTGAAGGAAACGTTGGTGAAGGTATTCCAAGAGGTGAATTTAAAGATTGTTAAAAAGTGCAATAACCGGGTCAGGTTGATTGTTCATGATGGCGGCGATGCGTAAACTACATCAATCTTATTTTCTGAAGTTGAACCGGAGATCGAAATCATGTGTATACAGGAACATAAATGCGAAAACTACAAACTGACCAACATGTTTGAAGCAAGCAAACTTTTGAACGGTCCAAAATAAAACAATACAATCAATAAAAACATCATTACAAAATAAGGAGATGAAAATAAAAATACACATTAAAAAAAGAAAAATTTAAGGTCATAATTGGTATCTAGATGATATTAGGGGATGTGCAAAAGAAATAGGCGAAAGTTCGTTCACTAAACAACGCGTTTAGTAAGGCTATTTCAGTCAGTTATTGTTCGTTGGAAAAATAGTATTTAAAACAACCATATACGAGACGGGCACTGGGCAGCGCTTAGTAGGGGGACAACTTTTATTTTTTTACCTCTGCCTCCGCCATTCGATACTTCCACGATCAGCCAGCACATTACTCGCCCCGTCAGATAGCGTGAACTGCCGCCGCGATGGCTCTGTTGTTATGGCGCTCGGCTGATGATGCGAAAGACGCAGGTTCGATCCCGGCCAAGGTAGATGTACACTGGTAGCGAAGGCTCCATAGACGCCCATTGGTCCAAAAAATGGCGGCTCGTGGGCACTCCAGCGCCCCCTGGATTTTGGGGGGCAAACTACGCAAACGTGACGTAGAATGACGTCACGCATACGTATGCTTTTGGCGCGAATTATAAAGCGGTCTTTCTGTAGAATCCGCGTTTTCGAGCCCGTACCTCTCGAAGGTTGCTGCCTTTCAGCGCGCCCCAACCTTTGCCAGTCAAATGTGCTCGAGTTCCTGCTAGTTATGGCCTTGTTAATGTGCAATTGGGAACGCAATGAAAGTGACTGGTAAAGGAGGGGCAGCATAGAAAGGCAGCAACACTTCCAGACACTGGCGAAGCATGCATGATTCGTAGTGCAAATACTGGTGCTAGTACTTTTGAGAGCTTTTGAGTACAGCAATGTATGATGCACAAAGCACTGGCTCAAGTGCACAGTTCGCAATAGAGTGTACGGCAAGTATGGTTTTCATAGTTTCATATTCATTGTTTATTGCAGCAACCAAACAAATACAGTCACAAAGCACACCCTTGGCACACAAACAAAAAATACATGTCACAGGCAGCACAAGCAGTATTGTTTAAGTTGGCTAATCATCTCAATAGTCACAGTGCAGATAGGAAAAAGCCCTGAAGTGCCACGAACGTTGTCAGTTAGGAAATTGAAAAGTATAGAAAACAATGCTACGACAGCTTCAATTGAAGCAAACATAACATGACATAAGTAGGCGCATCAACACAGACAATAGAGCACACTGGGATTATTCTTGACATTTAATTTCTTCAGCTGAAAGAATATAGCAGGTGCGTTAACATCTGCAAGGCAATGTTAAAGCCAGCTTTAGCACCCTCAAACGTGCTCAACGTAGGAGCAAATACCATACATTGAGCCGGCGTACCATCTCCAGAGTACTTCTAGTCGTTAGCCGGATCAATTTGAAGTAATTTTACGTCAACAAAAGTACACATGAAGTGGGCAATGTGGGCCTCTTTCGCACACCTCAGCACTGAAAGTGTGTGCCCTAGAGTGTAGTACATAAATATCCCCGAAAACATGAAGCCAAGTACGCACGAACGGGTTACAGCTATGAAACACGAGCGAACAGCCCGGCGAAACCATATCGAAGCTATCGCGCATGCCTAGAGCAGACGACACACCTGTGAAAGTCCAGCGGGAATCGGTGTAGCGTGACACCAATGGTACTATCCACGCTGTCGCAGTGTACCACGGAGCATCGTTTCTTCACATGCCGCAAGCTCATCTTGAAATGAAGCGCTAAGCGCTTCAAAAGAAGAGCGCGAAGCGTGCAAAGACGGAAAAAGACTTCGCACTGGCCGCACGCCGAAGGAAACGACAAAACCGAGAAAACTGCCGCAGCGGTGCAGCGGGGTGCAAATCTTACCGAACGGTGACAAAGAAGCGACGTGCAAGGACGACGAAAACTTCGCAAAAGGAGCATTTTGAGACCGGCGAGCTAAATTTATACGCTTTACCAGGCGCGCCATCGCAGACAGCTGGCGATAAGAAATCGCTTCGTGAGCTCCCGCCACTGTGGCCGGGTTAGCCGGGTATCGAAACAAGGCCTGCAAAGACGCGCTGTAATGCACCGCACACTCATGAATAGGGGACAGGTCAAGAATGTTGCAAAAATACAAAATTTGCCAGGTTTTAATAAAATGACTTATCTCTTTCATAAAACAAGGTGCTAATATATTTTTTCTTTTCTAATGGCAGATTACATTCCAATTTTGTAGCTTTATCATTTCTTTATATGAGTGTTTTGCCCCCCATCCTCTGGTTGTGCTGCAGTCGCGCTAAACCACTTTTCGGCCCAGCCTTCGCCACCACTTTAAATCCGCCTTGTCCCGGCCGCGGCGGTCGAATTTCGATGGAGGCGAAAATCTTGAAGCCCGTGTACTGTGCGATGCCAGTGCACATTAATGAACCCCAGGTGGTCGAAATTTTCAGAGCCCTTCACTACGGCGTCCCTCATAGCCTGGGTCGCGTTGAGACGTTAAATCCCCATAAGCCAAACTTCTCGCGGTATTTTTGCAGTTCGAAAAATGAAATAACGCTAAGCTTTGCGTTGTTGAACCAGAAATTCATTACGAGCAACCTCCAAAATTTGAAAAGATTTTCTGGATAGAACTGAAACGCTGGCAAGACATGTTCAGTAGCATGACAGGGTGCAATTCCCTTTTGAAGTATCCTCATGCTATCTTTGTCAGAATAATTTTAATTTCACATATTCTACCCGTTTAAAGTCATATATAAAGCAACATAGGTTTGGATACATGTAACTCTATAGCTGCGAGCATATTGTGCCGCGTCTAGAAGCGACACGTAGGCAAGGAGAGACGCCGTAATGGAGGATTCCGGATTAATTAAAACCACGTAAAGTTCTTTAAGGTGGACTGGGATCAGTGAGTACAAGGAGAGTTTGTATTTTGCAAACATAAAAATGCGACCGCTGCGGCAGGGACCGAGCCCGCGACCTTTAGATCAGAAGCCGAATGCCATCCCGTCGCCGCAGATCTCTATTAGATCGCATTCAGCCATATAATTAGGTACTCATTAATCCGATTGAAAAGAGCTCGAGGTTTATTTCCGTACAAATTATTAGAATTTTAAAATACATTTTGAGCAAAATCGCCGTTCGTGCGTAAAGAAGACATTTCCGACGTGGGGAAATCAGCGTATCATTATGCATTCTTTGACTTCCTAATTAACCGAATAAGAGATTTACGTGGCATGTAAGCTTGCCGAAGTTAAATTACTCGGTACCTTCAATATTATTCAAGGTCCGACGCATGTGAAGACTCTAGACTGTGACTTGAACAAATGTCGTCAAATGAATACGAATGAATTGAACGCAGCATTTCATCCTTATAAATGCTGCAAAATTTAGTCTTATCAATACCGTTCACTAGTTTCACGAGCTCTCCCACTGCATATTTTGCCAAAGCGATGTGCTCTAAACTTGCACTACTGTTTCTGGCGATGTTAACTACTCTGGCAATGTAAGTACCGCCCCAAGCATTCTCAGAGCAGCCTGTACAATGTTTTTCACCTAATTTTTGCTATGCCTTAAGTATAGACAAGGCACTTTAATAACAATAAAACAGGGCAGGGTTATAGACAGTTACCTTGCCATCGTCAATGTATCCTTCCTGTCCGGTTGAACACATACATAACAAAGGTAAAGTAAATTTTTTTTCGTTATTTCTGCCTAAAGTTTTAATATAAAAGTCGAAGAGGCCTTCACATATGCCGATATGTTTCTTTCCTCAAACTTACTTTATGAAGTTTCTTTTTCAACATCTTGGTATATTTATCACGGAATTTAAATATTGTTACGTGAATTATCTCGCCCCATTAGGTTTAGCGCCCCTTAACTTTACGAATAGAAAATAGTCGGGTGTGAAAAATGCAATTAATTATCAGGCCCAGCCACCATGGTGGCTCAGTGGTTATGACCCGAAAGACGCGAGTTCGATCCCAGCCACAGCGATCAAATTTCCACGAAGGCGGAATTATAGAGGCTCGTTCACTGTGCGATGTCAGTGCACGTTAAAGAACCCCAGGTGGTCGAAATTTCCGGAGCCCTTCACTACGGAGTCTCTCGTACCCTGAGTCGCTTAAGGCCATTAACACCAATACACCAATAATCAAGCCAACAATTGCAGCGCTGGTTCGACAGAGGGCGCTAGAACTTAGCTTTGTCGGGATCATGATGCTGCTACAAGAAGAGCGCTAAGACTCTTTTCCCGCATTTTCATAGAATAGATAATTTCTTGCAGTCTAATGTTGTCACCAGCTTACTGCAGCTTCATGTTAATACCAAAACGAAGTTTCCACGCTGATTGCTGAACTACCATGGTGCCCACTTGCCTTTTCATTCAGGACTGGTGACATTTTGAGGCGAGAATGAGGCGATGAGGTAGATCTCGATAAAAACTTTGTCGACCTCGCGGGATATTTGGCAAACTCAAAACAAGAACTACGCCCCGGCTGCTTGAAATAAAGCCATTCAAGTGGCTTTTTCGACACGTTATGCAATTTTTTCAGCCAAGAGAGAGATACAAGGGAACAAGGAAGGCAGGGATGTTAACCAGAAGGGTGTCCCGGTAGGGTAACCTGCACTGGGGAAGAGGGATGAGGGGACTGAAAAGAGAAATGGAGAGGAGGTGACGAGCACAGTCATAGTTTGTCATTCAAGCCTGTCGCTCTCACGAATCGACTGCTGCAGCCACGGTCCGAGGATCTTATCCTCTGTTAATGGGCGGTGATCCAGGCAGTCCAGAGCACAACATAGCGGGTCTCTCTATTGCAAAAGGTTGTCAGCAATCCCAGTCGTTCATGTGGAGTTTATTGGTCGCTGAAATGAACTGCAACCCCTGAACTGAGCCACGATGAGTGGATGTAGCCCATCCAATGCTTACAATGCGTTGTGTGCTGCTGGCGTGCGCAGGCTGGAAACCACAGCACGCATGAGATTCTTTAAGGACGCAAGCATTTCAATTGCTTGTACATCCTGGCCACAGTCCAGATCGTGGCTTTTGTCTGGAGCCGTCGTGGGCATTGGACACTGCAGTGTCAGCATCCTCGCTCACCAAGTAGGCGTGCAAGGCTTTCGTAGTGGTGGCCACATAGTATCAGAAGCAGGAGGGTCGGCGTCCCGAGACGCCGGGCTCCCTTGATTTAGTGCGGTTGCTGGAGGAGGCGGACACGCAGCAGTGGCACTTGAGGTCTTCCCAAAAAAGGTAGTTGCCTTCTTTGAAGACCTTCGGCGACGCGAACGACGTCGACGTGCCTTTGCTGCGCAATATCTGTGCGCAGAATGGTCTCGCGTAATTGTTTGTGTACCGCTCATTTAGTCTTTAGACGAGAGAAGTCTTTCGAGGAAGAGTCGTGAAGGCCACGGCAGTTTGCGCACTTCAAAGCAGTCGCTAGGCAAATGTCACCGCTGTGTGGCTCGGAGCATCTCGGGCACACAATGGAGTTGTCGCAGACGCTGCTCACGTGAACAATCCCCTCGCACCTCCTGCACTGTAGCGGCTTCGGGACGAAAGGACGAACTGGGTGTCGAAAATGCCCAACCTTCACGTATGATGGCATACAATCATCCTTGAAGGTCAGCTTGATGCATTTAGACCTGCCATTGCGCTGTACATAAATTATTGAGTAGTGTCGGTCACCGGCTTGATTAATATAGGCAAATCGGCGACACAGATAGCCATGCCGACATTGTAAATTACGCCTGTCGTAATGCCGCTGCCTTGAAGATTGAGTGGGCGTACGCTGATATTGTCAGATTTAGTGATGGTGGTAAGACTTTCTAGTGCGTTCCACTCCCTGTCAATAATGGCAATCACGTTTTTATAGGGGTTTATTCTGACGTCTTTGATCCCTCCCGGTACGCGGCTTTCCAGATATATCGACGATATAGAGGTTGCTTGCCTGTTCAGAAGGTTTGGTTGTCGGATGGTTCCTGTGGCGCAAACAAGACGGCTTGCGCCGGGGCACTTCGCGCTCTGATGATCGCTGATGGGCTGGATGAGGATGACTCAGCTTGCCTGCGTAGTCTGCGCTTGCCCTTCTTACAAACGACCGGTATGAGCCTGTCGTCTGTCGAGGAGTCATCACTTCGCGGCCATGTACACTATAGTGTTCTGGCTGCTTGAATCATTAAGGTGGTAGGGGCGGTTAGGCTGGGCGGCCGCTGCCGACCCACCGGGTTCTAAAGGAGCCCCAGTGGCCTCCTTGTCCATCATAGTGACAAAGAGGGACCGGCGCCTCCCTGGTTAAGGCACAAATTACAAAAAAGCTCCAGAGTCGCGAAGGCAGCGTTGTGATGCAGAACTTCTTCCTTTTTCAGCCAAAATTTGGGCTAAACGGAATGAAATGAAATCACAAGGAATATGATTTAGGAAAGACATTGTTAGTTGCCTAGTCAGATGCTTTCAAATATTATGACCTTTCCGAGACCACTGCCTACATTCCCTAGTTGGACATTTCTAGTGTGCATTCCATCTCCTTTATTGTTTGCACTAATTAACAAACAACACTGAATTGTCAATTTGCTAATCAGTAAATTACTGCCACAAGAAGGTCTGAAACGTATGATCAAGCTACGCGATCAGTTGGTACAGGGGAAGTCTTAAAAAAATTAGCTGCGGTTTAACTGTTCTTGAACCTGGTTAGAGAGTGAAAGCTGTATTGTATCGGACAAGTAAACGCGGCTTGGCGTCTGTAACATTGAGTGCGTTCCACACACTACATAAGCAGCACGCCGACCCTGCCACACTGGCAGGCGGCAATTAAAAAAAATGGATGATCGCGAGAGGTTCGTCACCCAATGAACGCTGCTGGCTATTCTACCACCATCTGCCGGCGAATCCAAAGGTCAAATATCAAGTGGTGCGACACCATGGTGAACCAAATATGGTAAGGCCTATAGCAACGCTTGACCACTGGCTGACTTGAAGGTCAACCCGCAACGCACGGAGAAATCAGCTTTACCTAGCATAGTGAAGCTTTCGCTTCAAAATAAGGCGCTGAAAGATGACGGACGAAGTGAGAACAGACCACAGCGCTTACTCGCAGCTGTGGGTTTCTTCGCAAAACGCAGATTATGTACAGGGTCGTCCATTCTTAGCGCGAACACGCGAGTTCATGCTCGCTATCCTCAAAGATCCGCTGCTTCCGAACTCTTCGCGCGGTCGCATGGAAGCGGAAGAGGCCGACGGGGAATGGAGCTGCTTCTAATGGGCGCTGATGACGGTGCAACACAGCAGAGGATAGCGCAGCACTTCCGAATACTTGCCGTGTGCACGTTTGCATAGAAGCCTACTCAGCAGCCAGTAAACACCTTTGGAACTTATTGCATAGAACAACCGCTAGCATTCAGGAAGGTCGCCGTTCATATTTACGATGTACGTTATGGCGACGTAAATCCTTATTCAGACGGAAATTTTGGTACACAGGATGGATGGATGGATGGATGGATGGATGGATGGATGGATGGATGGATGGATGGATGGATGGATGGATGGATGGATGGATGGATGGATGGATGGATGGATGGATGGATGGATGGATGGATGGATGGATGGATGGATGGATGGATGGATGGATGGATGGATGGATGGATGGATGGATGGATGGATGGATGGATGGATGGATGGATGGATGGATGGATGGATGGATGGATGGATGGATGGATGGATGGATGGATGGATGGATGGATGGATGGATGGATGGATGGATGGATGGATGGATGGATGGATGGATGGATGGATGGATGGATGGATGGATGGATGGATGGATGGATGGATGGATGGATGGATGGATGGATGGATGGATGGATGGATGGATGGATGGATGGATGGATGGATGGATGGATGGATGGATGGATGGATGGATGGATGGATGGATGGATGGATGGATGGATGGATGGATGGATGGATGGATGGATGGATGGATGGATGGATGGATGGATGGATGGATGGATGGATGGATGGATGGATGGATGGATGGATGGATGGATGGATGGATGGATGGATGGATGGATGGATGGATGGATGGATGGATGGATGGATGGATGGATGGATGGATGGATGGATGGATGGATGGATGGATGGATGGATGGATGGATGGATGGATGGATGGATGGATGGATGGATGGATGGATGGATGGATGGATGGATGGATGGATGCGGCTGAACCCTTTACATCGGGCGGTGGCTCAAGCCACCTAGCCACCTAGACAGAGGGCCACTGCGCAGCGCCCCCTGGCCTCTACAGTGTCTAACACCACTCACTGTAACCTCGTTAAATTACTACTCTGTCACATCTACACCACTGAGCGCAAGGCGCGTATGCTTGCGCATATGAAAACTCGTTCGTGACTGCCGTGAAAGGAATTACGTCGGTATGACGAACAAACCTATTTGCTCCCTCACTGGTACACAGAGCGCTGACGCAAATTTCTTTCACACGGTAGTTCCCCCTGCACGGCACTCTCCGAAATTGAAGAAAGGCTCGAAGGAAAAGCACCACCCCCCCTCGCCTGCGCTCTTCTCGTTCTCTCCTGATCGTCTAACGCTTTGAGAGACGGTATATATATATATATATATATATATATATATATATATATATATATATATATATATATATATATATATATATATATATATATATATATATATATATATATATATATATATATATGGGCATGTTCAGATAAGAACGGTAATCGAGGTCCCATGACCATTTTTTGTTTTCAATGAAATTTTTATATGAGAAGGGTAAATGTGTCCACACAAAGGAATGAACCTTAGTTTTGCAAGAAACTTTGCAGTTTTCTCGAAAAAAAATCGTATGTCACGAGAGGTGGAGAACGTCGTTTTTGCTACTTCGCAAAGTTGCAAGTTTGGAGCATTACTGCATGCACAATAAATTTTTCCGGACATCAGTATTTTTTCAGTACTTCTTTGTAACTTGTTCTATGCGAAAGAATAAAAAAATGTTTTCTTGCTGTGTTAATCTTCTGAGTAAAAAATCACAAACATCGCTTCCGGAGCTATGCAGTGCAAAAAAGGCACTTTTCAGGGCAACCTTAGGACAAGATGCGTTAATATCTCTCCACTAAATCTTTTTCTCAGTATTTTTCAGCTACTTTTTCTCACTTCAGCCAAGTTTTGTAGCTCTACAATTGACAGATATTTTTCAATATGGCCTCAAAATTGGTAGAAGTTCAAAAACGTCAAAAAATGACAAATTTGACTTGGATTTAAAAAAAACACCACCATCGAATTTTATTAAACTTTGCCTGAATAAGTCTCATTACTTAATAATTTGAAGGCACTAAAAAAGTATTGCATTATATTGTTGTAAAGTATAAAAATAAATACAAAACTGAGTTCATGTTTTTGTTATATAGAATGGCTTATTACTGCCTCTTAGAAATAGTAACTCTCAGAAATTTGATTTAGCACTTACTGAACGTGGTTACATTTCATTTACCACAATATGCGAACCATCCCGAATGTTTGTACAGCTTCTACTCGCCTGTTAGGGGCGTTCTTAATGCGTCAAAATGGGAATAAAGTCACTATTTTCCTGATGTCTCAAGAACTGGCTGGTGGCGGTCAAACACTTTTTTTATTCTCTAATTTATCCTCGTAAGGTACATTGGTATGTAATCGATTCTTTAAAAGTATTAGATCATTTCTCAGTTCCTAGAAAAATTTTTATATTAATGTGTTTCTGAAGCCGACGTTTCCGTACCTGCATCTGTTTACATCTGTGTTCAATGGTTCTACAGGGCACTGTCAGCAGACGGAACGTCGTCTTCTGAGAGGAACAATTTATCTGCAAGGTTTTTAATCAGGAGGAGTTTTAATCGGGACGTAATTTACAAATGGGATGCCGCTTTATGTGCAGATTGCAATTCAGAAAATCGTAACAAGAAATAAACGGCAGCAGTTGATTTCGGTATGCGCACAGTATATTGTCCAGCACGAAGCACAAACCAGATCACAGTCTTTTCCATTCAGAAGCAGCGGTGGAGGCCACGTAGGATGCACTGCCTTCATTTGTTTGACCATACTTCCACATATGGAGCGTTTGAACCCCAGGCACTTTCTTTGCCGTTCTTCTCCGTCAGGTAGTTCTACCTTGAACGATTAATAACTGGACGCCCCACTCCAGTTGTAACCAACACAGTGCTGTGCGCGTGTGTGATTTAATTCCTCTAAAATGAACTAATTACGCGCACAACCTGGACACATTTCTTATTGTGTAAATATCTGGTGTGTATTACCTCTCACCCCTATCCTCTCTTACTGTCCCCTCACCTCTTTGATTTCATTTCTCCATTCTGCCTGCTGTCCTTGCCCCGCCGCGGTGGCTCAGCGGTTAGGGCGCTCGACTACTGATCCGGAGTTCCCGGGTTCGAACCCGACCGCGGCGGCTGCGTTTTTATGGAGGAAAAACGCTAAGGCGCCCGTGTGCTGTGCGATGTCAGTGCACGTTAAAGATCCCCAGGTGGTCGAAACTATTCCGGAGCCCTCCACTACGGCACCTCTCTCTTCCTTTCTCCTTTCACTCCCTCCTTCATCCCTTCCCTTACGGCGCGGTTCAGGTGTCCAAAGATATATGACACAAATACTGCGCCATTTCCTTTCCCCAAAAAACCAATTATTATTATTATTATTATTATTATTATTATTCTGTCCTTTATTTCCGCTGCCCCAGCTCAGGTGCTTCAGTAATGATGGCAGATGGCAGGGCTAGCAAAAATCTTTTCCTTCCTTTTTACTAATATTTTTAATAAAACCACTACCACCACCACCACCTTGCAGTTTCCCATTCTCCCTCCTTCATTTCGCGAAAGTCTGCAAGCTCCCTCTGTGGAAGCTCCAGAATGGTGATGTTCTTTAGCGTTCCTTGAATTGCGTCTACGAAGCCGCTGGCGGTTTGTATGGGCTCACTGGCAGGTTTCCGCAAGTTGTGGTGTGATGCTTGATGTTTCACAAGCCCACCAATGCCGTCGCAAGCATTTTTGCCGTCCAGTGGCCGAAAACATCCATTTCGTCTCTTGACATTCACTGCTTTGAAGCTCATGAAACTGATATTTATTCTTGAAGTGAGGGGGAGCCCCGTCGCTCACATATGTTATCTTGGTGTAGATTGGCGCGTTGTCTTCGAGGTGTGCTTCGATTTTCGACAGAGCCAAGCATGCATGAGCTGAATCATGAGACATATTGTCAGAAATAACGGCGTAGTTCCGAGTCGATTTTCTTGACGTGACAACGCAGGTAAACACGGTGACCTGCTTTTTCTGCCAGTGATACGCTTGTACTGCGTCTGGAAGCACTACTGTCCAGTTTTCGGCGAAATCAAAATGCAAAACAATTCCACCTCTCTTGCAGCTGAGTTTTTCTTCATGTATTGCTCTTGCTTGCACATATCTAATATAGTTGTGGGGAACCCATTTCATGGTATTTCTTAGAAATTCTCTCATAAATGATGAAGCGGTCAGAGTTTTTTTAACTAGCTCACCGTATTTCCATGTAGCAATCAACATCTCGTCCTGGCTGCTTATTTCAAAATTTTCCGAAGTGAAAATGCCATCTTGTGGACAGTGCTCACAATTCCTGAGGAAACATGACACAGTAGGTTCTTGGTATACGCAGAGACTCTGCATATCTTCGGGAGAAAGCGACCTTCCGGACGCGTTCTGCAGTCCCACGAGGCACAACTGAAAGTTTGCACAGCATACGCAAACACACACTTGCCGCTGTGGTGAGCCTTTCACCCACTCAGTAGGCAAGGATCTGAATTTTGTGAGGCCAACCTGGGAGGCAGGGTGAGCTTTCTTGTAGAGGCGGAATGCTTCTCGCAAGGACCGCGCCATGAAGCGTTTAGGTATCCTCTCCCTCCTTTTCGATTCTCACAACGTCCTTTTTGTTCGGAGTCTGTCTAGAGCCATCGAGTTCATCCATGGTGTAATATTCTAAAACGGTGGTAATGTCTTCTTGTTGTAGTTTACATCTTGTATATCTCTCCTGTGTTGACCATACGCCTTCTTTATCCACCATCTTCTTCGATTTTTGGATAACGTACCTCGTTGCCTCTGGAATAACTTCCTGCACATATTTCACGGTTGGGTTGCGTGGTAGCAGTGTCAGCAGTTGGCAAAGTTCTTGAAAGGACGTACACCTATTGTAAGCAGCATGTAGGTTGTCTTCCCAGCTGCTGCACTGCGCACACTTTTCTTCTGACACACGCGAAGTCTCTGGGATGATATATGCTGCCTGTATCCCCGATCGGATTTTCGTCACCATAGCTCTTGCCACCTCTTCCTGCTTTCGCTTTGCACAGGAAAGTCTGAGACGTTTTTTTTTTAGAGCGCCAGGTGGCTTTAGGGGCGAGATTTCGGAGGTAAGGCTGACACTGGAGTTTAACTCTCTACGATTTCTTCCCCAGGGCGGAATTCTTCGAATCTTTCGGTTGACTCTGCCTGCATATTATCTGTGTCTTCCTTGAACCGACGGTAACAGTTCTGACAGATGAAGTCACTTTCTCGTACTCGGAGAGCTTTTTCGGGAAGTAGGACCTTTTTGAGAGCAGCGACATTGAGTGTCTTTACACTGCGAAAATTACGTCCTTTTTAAATTCTCTGTTTGTGCCTTTCTGAGTAGCCGGCACAGAACGTTCGCCGCGGAAATCTCTTCATGAATGCAAAAGCTCAACGCTTCCGGAGATTATCGCGAGACAAAAGAGCAGGTGACGGATGCAAGGCCCAGAGCTGCTTTTCCAAAAAAAAAAAGGAGATGGACAGATTGATGGATTTTTAACACAGGCTGCCCACCGTCGACGCTGATGCCGTTTTGGTCTGGCGTACGAGCTGAGACTGAGATACCACGTACGCTTATAGAGGGAGCCCTCCAGCGCAGAGAAAACACATGAGTACAGAAAACCACCCCACCGGGTCTATGAAGCCTGGAAAACGACACGCGGAGCGAAGGCTGAGGCATAACTGCCAGGCGATCGGAGCGTTGCGATGGAAAGATGGTAGCGGAGGCTAAAACCTCGGCGCGGCGGCGCACACATGGTGCTATGAAATTCAGGGTCGCGCCGGGCGTTATATAGCTATAGGAGCGGCTGCGAAGAGCGGTTCATTTATGGAGCGGCGGTAGCAGTTAAAAGCAGTGGTTAAAGGCATCTTAAGAGTAGCGACGGGTGGATTAATTGTTTGCATAAACTACCCCTACACACGCGTTACTCCAAAATAACGTGCTAAAATATGCCTACAGTAATTTAGGTCCCACTGTCAGAACAGTACGAAAGCGAATAAGAGCTTTAAACCTTTCATTGTAAGAGAAAAAAAATCTTAAAAATTGCACTTATGAACTCAGCAACTGTAGCGTTTAAAATTCACCCACAAAAAATTAATACTAAATCCAGCTTCTGACGACTGCGCATCCTAAGAGGGAATACTGAGCAGACGTAGGGATTGAAATCATGAAGTCGGTTTTGTATTCAATTTCATACTTTAAAACAATATAATGCAACACTTTTATGGTGCCTTCAAATTACCAAGTATTGAGGATTATTCAGGCAAATTCTAATCAAATTCGATGATGATGTTTTTTTTATCAAAATCAAATTCGTCACTTTTTTGACGTTTTTGAACTTCGGCCAAATTTGAGGCCATATTGAAAAATATCTGTCAAATGTAGAGATACAAATATTGCCTGAAGTGAGCAAAAGTAGCTTACAAATACTGAGAAAAAGATTCAGTGGGAACATCTCAACACATCTTGCCCTAAGGCTGCCCTGAAAAGTGCCTTTTTAGCACCGCATAGCTCCGGAAGCGAAGTTTGCGATTTTTTACTCAGGAGTTTTACACAGCAAGAAAAAGTTTTTTTTACTTTTTCGCATAGAAAAAGTGGCAAAGAGGTACTGAAAAAATACTGATGTGCGGAAAAAATTTATTGTGCATGCAGTGATGCTCCAAACTTGCAACTTTGCGAAGTGGAAAAAATGACATTCTCCACCTCTTGTGACATACGATTTTTTTCCGAGAAAACTACGAAGTTTCTTGCAAAACTAAGTTTTATTCCTTTGTGTGAACACATTTACCTATCACATATAAAAATTTCATTGAAAACAAAAAATGGTCATATATGTATATATATTAGACCCCATGTAGACCACATTTGCACTGTCGCAATTTAGAGTTTCTTTGATTGTGAAAGTAAACCCTGACTGCTACCACTATATATATATATAGTGGAAGCAGTGAGGGTTGCTCAACGGGCCAGTGAAAACTTGCACAGTGAAAAGGTCACAACTGGTTCGATTATCTAGGTTTATTCACCAACGGTTTCAGACGGTGGACCGTCCTTCATCAGGGTTAAGTCGAATGAATACACAGATGTGCGCACATACGGTCCTAAATGCAGAGGGAGAGGATGCACTTTCTCTCTCTCTCTCTCTCTGTCGGCGTCCACTAAGAGGAAAGGAGAATGGATATGAAACAAGTTAAAAAAGCTAGTTAAAATACAGAGGTGACAGGCATGCAGCAGAGCTGAGAGGGTTGGATTTTCACCTGTTGGAGTCACCTGTCCCGCATTTTTAAACAGCCTCCAAGAGCGGTATACCGGCGCAGCAAGAACCTCAAGGACATTTTAGTTAAATCCAGAACATCGCCCAATGCTAACCCAAACCCCGGGTGTCAACCCTGCCGAAAACCACGCTGCAAGGTTTGCTGTCAAATGCTAACAGGAATTGCAAAAGGTACCTTCTCTGACTTTACTTTCACAATCAAAGAAACTCTAAATTGCGACAGTGCAAATGTGGTCTACATGCTTCGCTGCAGCGTGTGCGGCATGCAGTACATCGGCCAGACAAACTCCGTTCAGGTTGCGATTCAACAACCACAAGGCCCACATTCACACACTGCCAAACCTACCCTTTTCTAAGCACCTATGTCTTCCACAGCACTCATTTGAAAGCATCCGGGTCATCCTCCTACAGTCGGGTTTTCAAACCGGCCGCCAAAGAGAACAAAAGGAATCGCATTTCATACATAAATTTCGGACATTAACCCACGGCATTAATGAGAACTTGGGCAATTTTGCCTTCCTCAAAAACCATTCCAATTGAGAAAGAAGCTCTCGTTTGTTATTTTCCATTTGTTTTCCTTTTATCCTGCTCACCATGCGCCCCCTCCCTCTTCTTTACTCCATGCCGGTTTCCCTTTTTCCTCCTTGTCCTCCTAGCCTCCTTCTCGGAATTGTCAGCGGTGGGACGCGCGGCGCAGGCGCCCTCTGACGAACGGCCGGTGGATGCTGTCTGCAGCGGCTTGTTGCGGGATCGGGTTTCCACACGGTGTCTGGACGACCGCTTTTCCGCCGCTGAGGTGACACGCCGCCCTCGTAACGGTAACTGGTGCCTCTTGAACAAGGCGAAATGATGCGGTCTTGACAGCTGACAGTAAATTACATTACAAGAGTTCTTAACATCTGCACCGCTGGGGAGCGGGTCATGCTATGTGCGCCTTTGTGTTTTGTTTCAGTGTGTTCTGGTGTTTTCCTTTTTGTTCTTTTCTTGTTTTCCGTGTTTTCGTTATTTTCCCCTTGTGCTCTAACTTCTCGCTTCCGCAGAAGGAAACCGTTCTTGCTTAGGTCTTCTCGGCGAAAATCCAACCCTCTCAGCTCTGCTGCATGTCTGTCGCCTCTGTATTTTAACTAGCTTTTTTAACTGGTTTCACATCCATTCTCCTTTCCCCTTAGTGGACGCCGACACAGAGAGAGAGAGAGAGAAAGGGCTTCCTCTCCCTCTGCATTTAGGACCGTAAATGCGCACATCTGTGTATTCATTCGACTTAACGCTGATGAAGGACGGTCCACCGTCTGAAACTGTTGGTGAATAAACATATATATATATATATATATATATATATATATATATATATATATATATATATATATATATATATATATATATATATATATATATATATATATATATATATGTGTGTGCAAATTGTTTATTGCACATGAAGATAAGTTGCAGAAAAATTATTATCATTAAGTTTTGCAATTTTATTACGGAACCGTTTACTACAAAAAGTGGGACAGATTTGTCCCAGTGGCACCACATCAGGATAAGGAAAGTGGGACGTTTTTGTCCGATTGACCTACATGTGCTTCCTCACTCTTATTTTTCACTAACCGCTTCTTGAAAGTATTTGCGTTTGTTCGCTTGGTGCTGAAACGTTCTCGAACTACTTTCGTTGTCATGGATCACCATCGTCATCTGCTCCTTTAACTTTTCACAGGGTTGTCGTCTTTGCCTATGAACCAAAGTTCAGCCGACACGCCAACAATTTTTGGCCATTTCTTACCTTTCGTGTTCATTCGGAAGGACTTCTTTTCGCTGGTGTTTCTGACTATTTCTTCTTTTGAGATGGCACCCAAGAACCCACTCGATATACGATACTTGAAAATTACCCAAAAAATTCCGTCGTTAGGTTTATAAATGTGCCATTATTTTCAGCATCGTAAAAAAATGCGTTCATCTTATTACTAAACTTAAATCTTCAAAACAAGTGCATGTTGTAAACTAGAATTGTTCCTCGCATCATAAAAAAAGGACACACCGGTTATCATGAATATGTTTCTCGCCCCAATGGATAGAGTAAGTAAAAACATGCTAAACGTCTGAAAAAAAATCTCAATGTCTCGACTCACTACCTCCTCTAGCGGACGCGGCAGGGATAATTTTTACTAGTATTTACACCTTAAAATAGGTGGCAGAACAGCATAACTGGGACTCCAGCGTCCCACTGCCTCTCACGAGCCATTTAGAATGGACAATGCAGTGGCAAGTCCCATTCTCTTCAATTGGATGACTTCGCCTGTCTCTAGGCCATCATGAATAATGCAAGAGCATAAAACCCAGTCTAATTATATAAGGAACTCATTACCGTGAGTGCAACTGAAGCTGAGTACTGCATCTTGAAATGTGCTGCCGAAAATTTTTTTTTTGTATTCGGTCTGTTAAGATAAGGAGGTAAAATGCATCCCCATACAATACGTGCGCAATTCACCTTTCTGCAAGTACTTTGTTTATTTCTTGAAATCAGCTCCGTGTATGCATGCTATTTTGCGCAGTGACACCTTTACTCTAACAATTAAGTGAGACTGCGCCGGAAACGTAATATTACCATCGATAACTTCGTGATACCATGGATAAATTGCGCAATCCTGTTTACAAGTGGTACTCGTGGCAGCGCCGCGTTCATTCCGGCTACTTGCTTTGAAGAGCTTTCACTGTATACAATCATTTTTATACCCTGCCACACAAGTAAAATCGGAATTCACAACATCATAGGAAGATATACATTGTTCATTGGGTCTAGTAAACACTAACGTTGTAAAATATCTTTACCGAAGCAGCTTTACTGGCCAAGAATTGAAAAATGCTGCCATTTTGTTCTGTTCGGTGTGTTCCGCCGCAAAAACTGTGAATGAAGTGTTCTTCAAATTTTAATTTTATGTCCGTGTACGCTTTTTTCATACATTTCAGTGGAGATAACAAGGACCTCGATTATTCTGCTCATTTGAGATGCCTAAGAAGTGTAAGAACTCACTTTTTTACCTGGTTTTCGAGTTGCTGGAAGCGGTAGTTCGACAAGTAACCTAATATTACCATCTGGCTTCAATTACATGAAATAGTCGTTGAAGGTGTTTTAAGAAGCAGCGACCTTCTTTTGTGCATATGGAGAAATCAGGGAGTTCACAATTAGAACCTCTGGCCAGGCCCCGGATTCGAACTGGGAACCATCGCCTGTCCGCGGCAGTCCCCGTGCCGGCTACGCTAAACAGGGAAGCTAGCTAAAGTTCATACATTGTTTGGAACAGGACCGCCGTGAGCCAAATGCCTTTAAAGCAATCGCCCAACGCAGTTTAGGCTTTAATCAAATAGGTATTTTTCTGTTAGCATCCTTCTGAGCGAATCTCTATAAGGCGTAGGCTAGGTGAACGTGCGGATGCTAATTAATAATTAGTCGTTCGGTTTGAATCTATAGTCCATCTGTGCGATTCATGTGAACTCAATTTTTGTAATGACATTCCCGGCTTGAACTGTTCGTTAATTCGACTTCGCACTACTACAGGCTAGTCGCCCCCGTTTGTTGGGTAACTTTTTTGGCCAAGGAGCAGAAACTAAGAAATACTGCCCCGTTTGTGCATTTAAAAGTGACCGATTCTTGTACTTTATATCGGTTTTTCAAAATGATCACAAAGTAATAAACAAAGTACCTTGGTTAGCTTAGCTGGTATTCTGACTGCTCTCGAATGTCGTAGTCGCATATTCTATCACCTGATAAACACTTTTTGTTCACACTGAAGTTACTCAGACCGCCCCTTCTTTGTAGCAGCACGACTGCACTGTTTTGACAATAATGAGCACATTTTGCCACATTGTGCCAAGCTAAGTTGTAAACGCTCTTCATTTTGCCTTTAGCATAATAAACTGACTCCCAACTTATTTGGTATAAACACTGCTATCGAAATTTGGCTTCTCTCACTCCACTTGTCATTTGATGTGTGCCTTTCGCATCCATCTCCTGTAAGACAAAAACGTTCGGTAGTAAAACACATCTCTCCTTAATCCCTGGAGCATCAACTTCCACTTTAGACACCTCTTTAAAGATTTTTCGCCTATCGGAACGGCCAGCTGTGACGTTTCTGATCTCCCGAACTGCCTTCTAGTGTCTTTCCTGATCACTGGCGAATATCAAGTAGAGACTCAACTTACTTCCGTAGACCTATACAATAGTAACCTACTGAGGCAGCGGTCAGCGCAACACTTGTTGGTGGTCCGTACGAAGCAGTATCGTTCGCCTGTAGCACGTTAACTGGTCAAAATAGACGCAAACAGAGAGTTTGTTTCCATTAGAGAAACATAGCCCGGAATTGCAAGGAAAAAAGTGACATGTCAAAATGGATCCCTACCCTTCCGGTTATAGCCACCTGTGCAGGCGGTTTCTTTCATAGATTGCAAGCTATGGCTGGTTTACATATTTAGTACCTTAGCAGACAATTGGTGATCGCATGAGCAGTTTACTCAAAGCAGCATAAGTAGCAAAATTTTGTTGTATATCTGTTTACCAATATCCCTCACGAGAAGAGTATGTAACAGTTGTATCTCACTGATGATCACTTATGGACCCTGAAACATGGAAGATAACGAAAAGGGCTCAATTTAAGCTGAGGACTACGCAGCGAGCCATGTCAAGAAAAATGTTAGGTGTAACGTTAAGAGGCCGGAAGAGGACAGAGTTGGGCTGGAAACAAACGCGAGTTAATGATTCTAACCAAAACCAAGAGTTAGAAAAGGGCGTGGACAAGGCGTGTAATGTGAAATGTGAAGGCAAAATAACCGATAGTGCTTAAGACTATGGGAATGAATTCCAAGTGTAGACAAGCGTATCAGGGGAAGAGGGAGGCACAAAGTTAAGTGAGCGGATGAGACTAAACAGCTTACGGGGAAACGCTGCAGTGTGCACAAGACAGGGTTAATTGGAGATATGAGGGAGATCTTTACCTTGCAGTGGGTGTAGTCTGGCTGCTGACGGTGATGATCTGTGATATTTCATTCCTTGGGAACACGCATATTTTTTCATAACATAAAGTACTGAGATCTCCAAGAGCGATAAGCCTGCTGTATGTAACACCCCTCTATTCGGCACCAAGAATCAATCCTGACGAGAGAGGCAGCTCTGTATGTATTATCAAAGCCCTGAGCCCTTCGTAAACTGATGTTCAAATTTTGCGAGCATGTAGTCCATGAATATATCGACTCTTTCCTTTTCCCGCTCACCAGTGCATTCCAGAAGGAAATGAAGGCCAATGCCCGAGCAACTGTTCCTGTACTAAGCTGCCCAAACATAACAACGTTGGAATTTGCCTCACGGCCGGCTTTCGTTTTCCTTCTAGTGAAAGTGGTACGGTGCACGTGTGACCTCTTGACAAAACGAGGCCGTAAGCCGCAGGAGTTCGTTATGTAGTTTCCCACCGCTGAATAAAAGTTTGGCTCTGTTTTTGTGGTACCCTTTTCTTTGCGGATTGTTCCTTTTGTTGAGAACTTCCTAAGGCGCACTAATTTAGTTATTTTCATTTAACTACACGTAGTGAAATAAATATTGACCCATATCTCATCTATTATATTTTGTACCATGATGTCCATGGCATAACGGGGACTCCTCCGATATTCCCAGATACCATCGCAGATGAAGCCTCCAACATTTCTGGGACACTCGCTGCTCTCACTGGCTCGACATCTATGGTGTTCCTTGTTGGTGGCAGTAGTCTGGAAGTTCCCGAGGCAGAAGTCTATATCGCTTCCCCTTATTTCACTGGCACGGCCCTGGTGAAATGAATGGAGACATCGTTCTACGATGACATAATTGGAAATATACCGGTGCCCCGTTAGCCGTGACATCCGTACATTAATTGGAAGAAATCGGAGGGCGTTGCTTAATTATGTTTTGGCATAGTCAATGACGAGGTCGCCAGTCAAAAGGGTGAGGGCTAGGGCCCGAAAGTGGTGTTGGCTGGAAAAGAAGTTTCTGGACGAAGAAGGGAGAGTACTGTTTTAAGCGTTGGTCCCATGAGGTTCACCAAGGAAATGCTAGAATTAGAGCAAAGAGACGATTAGTCATTGAAGTCATGTTGGGAGAGAGTAGGGAAGGTGTTCCATGGCACGCACGGCACTTCGCACTCGTATTCTTTTGAAAAGGGTTTGCTGTACCGCCTCTGTCATCTCGCTTCCGGCAGAGAAGTTCGAAAGGTAAAACTCGCAAAGTCTTGCAGATCACAGGTGTTAAGCCTTGCCCACGATAGCCCGCTCGCGGGGCATCAGGGCATTAAGAAGACTACATATCGACTTCTGGAAAAATTCTACTGGTCGGGACGGGAGTGCAGGAATTGATTAAGAGGTATGTCAGGTCGCGCGATTCCTGTCAAAGGATGTGCCCGAAAGGCAAAGTAGGGAGGGCTCTGTTGGGACGCATGCCTTTTATCGACACTCTATTTCATCGGGTCGCTGTCGATATTGTCGGTCCGCTCTCGCCCACATCGGTGAAAGGGAATAGATATATTCTCGCTTTCATCGATTTTGCCACGTGGTATTACGACGCCGCGATTCTGCCAAAGATAGATTCAGCAACCGTAGAAGAATATTTGCGGGAGATGTTTTCACTAATAGGTTTTCCGAGAGAGATCTTTTGTAACCATTGCTCCTTTTTCACTTCCGAAATGATGAGGGAGCTCAATGATTTCTGGGCAGTGAAACATCTTAGCACGACCCCTTACCATCCAATGTGCAATGGGATGGTGGAGAAATTTATCGGCACACTCAAGCAGATGCTGGGGAAGCTCAGTCAGGAGCAGCCCAAAACTTGGGATCCTTATATCGCTCCGCTTCTGTTCGCACACAGAGAGGTGCCGAAGGGCAGTCTGGGGTGTTCTCCATTTAAGTTGATATTTGGATGTCACGTGCGAGGACCGCTCGCAGTTCTCAGAAAGCTCTGGACAAGGGAAGAGCTGGGAGAAGACACGAAGACGACATATGGTTACGTTCTCGATCTAAGAGGACGTCTGGAGCAAACTGTGACAGCGGCTCATCAAAATCTGTTGCTTTCCCGACAGTCTCAGAAGAGATACTATCGCAGGAACAGCAAGAAGGGGCAGTTAAGAGCTGGAGATGGTGCCCCGGTTTTTTTGCCGAGTAGGCACAATAACTCCTGATGCTGTGAAAAGGTCCATTCGTGGTTTCTGGAAAAAAGAACGACGTGGATTATTGGATCGACTTGGGCCGCACTAAGTAGCTATTCCACATCGATATGCTCAAATGATAGGAAGAGCGTGTGTCCAAAGAGACCGTGCAGGCGTCATCTTTTGTCACAATCGAAGAAGGTGACTCAGAACAACTGCCTGCCCTTCGCACAGACCACGGTAAAGGAATTGAAGCCGTACAGATCTCCACCAAGTTCGATGACGAACAACAGCACAAGTTTTGGAGCTTACGTGACACGTATGCAGACACCTTTTCCGAGATTCCCAGGAAGACTAGACCAATCTAGTGGAGTGTCAACTCAGGCTCTCGACTTTTGAAATTGTGAATACGCCGCAAAACTCGTTGCCTTTTCCCGTGAAGGACTTGGTCGAAAAGGAGATAGACGAGCTGATCAAATTAGGGGTCATTGAGCGTTCCAAATCTCCATACAATTCCCCCTCTTTCTGATTAAAAAGAAAGACAACACCTATCGGACTTGCATCGACTTTCGACGCATCAATGATGTTCTTGTGTCTGATGCACAGCCCATTCCAAGGAGAGATGTAATATTTACTGAGGTTGGAACCAAAGTGTACTTTTGAAAATTCGACCTGGCTAAAGGCTACTGGCAAGTACTCTTGGAGGAGGCTCCGAGACCGAAAACAGCGTTTTCTACCCAATCCGGTCACTATCAGTTCGTCTATATGCCCTTTGGTGTTAAGACAGCATCGGCTATCTTTACGCGCCTGATGCGCATTCTATTACAAGGCATGGACAATGTCGTTCATTACATCGACGATGTTCTCGTAGCGACATCTTACTGTGAAGAACATGTTTAGACTTTAAACCTGCTATTTAGCAGGGTGCGTGAGGCCGGCTTCACGATCAAGCTGCAGAAGAGTGAGATCGGAGCCAGTAACATCACTTTTCTTGGACACCAGCTTGGAGAAGGGACAATCCGAGCATTGGAAACGGTGGTGGAAAAGCTTGTCAACGTACCGCTTTCAAAGCAAGTGCGTTACTTCTTAGAATTTGTCGGATACTATCGCGATTTCATCCCTGGCTATGCTGACAAAGTCCAACGTCTGGTGGAGTTGACAATCAAAAATGAACGCAACCTTGTCTCTTGGACACCGCAGCGGCAAGCCGCTCTTGACGAGCTCAAGAACGCGTTAACTTCCAGGCCCGTATTAAGAGCTCCAATTCTCAGCAAGCAGTTCGTTCTTCGCACGGATGCTTCCGAGGTTAGCGTTGGCGCCGTTCTCCTGTCGGAACATGATGGAATCCTCCACCCGGCATATGCGAGTCGACAGTTACTTCGCGAATCTCGCTACTCAGCGATTGAACGCGAGTGTTTGGCGATAGTCTGGGCTGTTGAGAAATTCCACATATACATGTACGGGACGTTCTTCATAATTCAGACCAACCAGCAACCCTTGCAATATTTAACAAAGGCAAAGCACTTGAACAGTTGGGTACTGCGTTGGAGCCTAACATTACAAGAGTATATCTTTCGGGTAGAGTACATCAAGGCCTCCGAAAACGTCGGCGCCGATTGCATGAGTAGTTTGTAAATTACCGGAGTGTTATGCCCAATGTACAGTGCTACTATCCGGTGTGTTTGCAATGGTTACCTGCGCAAACGCATGGCTGTCTGCGAGTTGTTTTTCTTCTTTCGTTCTCCGGCTATGTGTTGTTCAGTGTGTACATGTTCACCTTTACGGTACAGGCGTGATTAAAGTTTGTGTCTGAGGTTTTGTACGGTTTTTATTTTCCCTACTTCTAGATGTATAATGTTTGCCTCCGTGTTTCCTCTGTGCGCGTTTCCATGTGACTCCATGTGTCACTGTGTAAAGTGCCTTCGGCGACTTCGGCAGCGTTTAACTTGTCTGTTTACCACATGAACATGTGTTGTGTGTACCAACCAGAGTTTTTTCTGTGTGAAAAAACTTTTTGTAAGGGGAGGAAGAGGGGGGGGGCATACGTGAATTGCACAAAAGATCCTCGAAGGATTTGTGAACGCGGTTCGCCGACAGTGGTGAGTTCGACAGCGGAGCGCTGCGCGTGCCAGCCTAGTATTGCGCTTGTGCGCATGAGAAAGGTGTTTGCAAGGCAACGGCGACAAAGAACGTGGCGAGCACGAGGAGCGGAAAGATAACGTGTCAGAAAACCGAGGTGTGAAAGGAGACAGCGCCGCGGAGGCGGTGTCATTCGAGCGTGGAGGTGGCCGCCGTCGGACGCGTAGTGTCCGTGCTGCCGTGGACCTCCCTTCACTTCACTTCACTTCACTTTATTACCTTAAAGACCCCCGAGATTGGGGGTGTTACATAAGAGGTGGGATACACGTATAAATCAGATTTAATAAACAAAAAAGCACGTAAGGTACATAAATTATTCGCTGTTAAATATAGTCTCTAAACAATTCACAAATGTAGTTGGACAGGTGAATGCGGCGATGACGTGTGGAAGGCTCTTCCAGTCCGTGGCTGAACGTAGAAAGAATGACGATGCGAATGTATTATTGCGCGCACGAGGCCGGGCAACTTGAAGGGGATGACCAATGCGTGGGGAAATGCGTGCCAGTGGATTGATGTAGGGCGGATGAAGGAGTGAGCTGTAATAAAATTTATGAAACAACCATGCACATACTAGTGATACGACGCCTACAAGCTAGAGATGTTAAGCCTGCCTCTGCTTTTAATGACGATATACTAACATTATATGAATAGCACGAATATATGAATCTTGTGGCTCGACTTTGTACCGATTCCAGGGAATTTGTTAGATATTTATGGTTAGGGCTCCAAATAGCAGAGGCGTATTTTAATTTAGAACGGACAAGTGATTTGTAGACAAGTAATTTTACGTTTTGTGGCGCATGGCATACATGTCGTTTTAAGAATCCAAGGCTTCTGTTAGCGGATGATATGACTTTTGTCACTTACGCGTTCCAGGTTAGATCATTAGACAATGTTACGCCGAGGTATCTATAAGTCTGAGTTAATTCTACCGTAACGTGCGAGATTTTATACGAGAAGAGGAGAGGATTACGTTTTCGCTTAAATGACACGAGTTTACATTTATTGGGGTTTAGTTCCATTAGCCATTGCTTGCACCAGTCCTGTATGCTGATTAAGTCATTCTGGAGGGCGAACTGATCAGAGGCGTTATTGATTGTGAGATAGATGACACAGTCATCGGCAAAAATACGGACCTTACAAGAGACATGCGTTGGTAGGTCATTAATATGTATTAAAAATAATAGCGGGCCAAGGACCGATCTTTGCGGGCACCTGATGTTACGGGAAGAGAACTAGACGCTTGGTTATTAACGTAAACAAACTGGGTGCGGTCAGCCAGGAATTCGCTTATCCACTGTAATATGTTAGGATGAATGTTTAACCATGAAAGTTTTAGTAGCAAGCGTTTGTGAGGTACTTTGTGAAAAGCTTCCGCGAAGTTTCTCGAAGTTCTTTATAAAGCTACAAAAAAACAAGGACACAGGAAGAAGTACACAGGACGGGCGCCGACTCCAACTAACTTCAGTGAGGCTTCCACAACCTGCATTTATACACAACGAAGAACAAGAGTGCATGCGGGTGAAATATTTCTGGTAGATTAGGGAGCGCAGACTGCATGCTATCGTCTATTTGATAATCTGTATTCGCAATCTCGCAGGGAAACTGATGTGGTGCTGACGCACGTGTCGCCCCTTTGTTTTATAAAAAATGCTTCGGCCAATTCACGTGGTACTCTATCCTTACTTCTGCTTAGAATTTTGATGCGTTCAAGTCGTGGCTCACAGCTTTGGTCGTTCTCATCTTTGCACGAGCGGCAGTGGGCGGGTAGATTTTCAAACGATTTGGAAGCATTACTAAGTGAACGTTCATGTTCCCTGGCACGTTCGTTCACACAGCGGCCGGTCTTCCCGACATATACTTTGCCACATTTAAGGGGGATTTCATATACCACATCCGTGGCACACTGCACGTACGGCTTTGCGTCCTTCATGCCGCAGCCGGAACTGTCAGGGCTGTTGCTGCTGACCTTGGGACACATCTTGGCCAATTTATTTGGCTCAGAGAAGATCAGCGGCACGCCGTACTTGTTGCCAACCCTTTTCAGGTTGTGGGACACCCTATGTATATAGAGGATAACCACTGGCTTGGCGCTGCTACGTTGTGGTCTCCTTGCTTTCTTTGGTCTCCCTTTGACTTTCTGCAATAGTGTCCCAGTGACCGTCATCAGGGAACCCTGCTTTACGCAGTCTAGCTACCTCGCCCTGACAGCTCGGCTGCATCATGTGAGGGCACGACTTGAGGAGAGCGGATTCCAGGGAAAGGGTCGCCATAATCCGCTCTCCTCAAGTCGTGCCCTCACATGATACAGCCGAGCTTTCAGGGCGAGGTAGCTAGACTGCGTAAAGCAGCGTTTCCTGACCACGTATTGACGGTGGTCACTGAGACACTATTGCAGAAAGTCAAAGGGAGACCAAAGAAAGCAAGGAGACCACACGTAAGCATGTAACCTGACTTTTGGAGTTTTGCAGAGAGCGCATTCTGCGTGCTTGGTGTGTCTGCACATCAAAAAGTCATTATATCTCGCTATTGAATTCGTGGCAGCCCAAGTATTCTAATGCACCATTTTCGCTCTGCCGTCGCCAGTGCTTCCATTTTCCAGACAGCGGTTCCATCACATCGAGAGGTGTGGCAGGGCATTTAAGATGGTATTGCGGAGGTTTAGGACATGATCCTAATCGCGCTTTCATGTATGTGGCGGTAGTGTCCATATGAAAAAAAACTGGTTTCGCGCAATATTTCATGCTTAGCAATGCTGAACCGCCATCTAGTTTTTTGCGCTGCTACACACATATTTATGACGAATTCGCGCAGTCCTGGAGAATTTCATAAACATATTTCATTTAAGGTATGAATGATAGAACGTGCAACCGACAACCGCAAAGACTTAACCGTAACAAATAAAACAGGCTTCTAGATCAGTTTACTGGCAAATGTCGCGTGATTCTAAGCTAAGGTCAAGATCCTCTGAAGGTCTGCCTTTCGACTGACAGTTATGATGCCTTAGTCGAGAGTTCAGAGTGCCAAACCGCGAGTTAGACCTGGCATCCACAGCCGTCAGTGTGAGGTGGCTTTAGCCTGGCTAGCTTTTCCACGGATGTCACTGTTGAAGGCCTAGCTGCCACGCACTGTACGTTCAGTTTAAATCAAGGTTCTGGGTGATAGTAAACTGGTAACAAGATAAGACCTTTTATAGTAAGCAGAGACTAAATTCAAAGCACTTTCACTACAGTTCGCTACGAATCATGCTGGGCCTAGCGACACCGGGTTAATAGTGTGCTACCACGATGCCAGACCTGGTGGTGATGCGCAGTGCCTGGGTGGGGCGTCGCCGCAAAGAAACGCGCCGCTAGTGTGGGTGCAATTCTCCACCGGGTTTAAAAAGGAAAAAAGTCTGTGTGTCGATGGAATCGCATAACCAGACTTGGGGTATGGCCTCATTTCGGTGACCAGAACTGACAATGCACTCCGTCACCAGAACAGGATATAGCCAGCCTTGTGTAGTGCTTCGCCACAACCTTCCATGAAAAAAAAATGGCGGTGGTTAAGCTTTGGTTAAACCTGAGCTCTATTCTCGATAGTCACATTCGCCTGTCGGCGCCATGTTACCTCTCTGATTGGCTGTCAGAAGTGTCAGTCAGCGACAAGGCAGGGCAAGGTGGTTGTCAATCATCGTCTGTTTGCAGAAGCACTTTTCGTGGTGACGTCAAATTGACGTGGCATTGAAAAAACATTTTCAGCAGCGCTATTCTTGGTGCCCGGCTGGTAAATATAAATGATTGTGAAAGGGCAAATGAAGGTACATGTGGTACGTATGACAGCACATGCGCTCGACTTGCCAATTTGGAGAAAATAGATGCATACCGAAAATGGCCGCTTCTGAAATCTGACTGACTGGATTAATGTCACGTGTAACACATAATATGCACGCATTGTGAAGTGCTGTCAAAATGACGTTTCATCATTTTTTCAATGTTCCGTCATTGCTAAATATGGCAGAAATTCGTCGCCATAATTTCGCTCGCCGAAAGGTGCCCGAATTATGCAAATGAGTGAATGCAACGCTGATTTATACGACGTAAGGTCGCCGCAGTTTGACATGTATTTACATTAAACCAAAACTCAGCTTATAAAAGTCTTGTTTTGTTGCACAATGCAGTGAAACGGCGTCATAAGGGCACATGTGAAATAAGCAAGGGATTAGAGCGTTAGTAGCCAGAGCTTAAATGTGCAGCCGCATAGGGGCGCTAACTGTTCTCCCGTTGCAAACCCTTCGCTCTCAGTAAGAAATCATCGGTCTGTGCGCTTAATGTAGGGTGGTGATGGCGGCTCCGGCAGTGGGTTTCGACGGTTTTAATATTAAGAGTTTTGCTGATTGTTGCATTTATTCGTCGTATGTTAAACCCTAGAACTGTGAGAGGTGAGCGACTCTCGATAGCACCATGACGCTTTCGAGTTGTCTCGGACTGGACAGCACTTCTGTGCAATCATCTGACGAGGCGTATGATGTGGTGGCTGTTCAGGGATGCACTGCGGTGAGAGGCAGTGTCGAACTGTCGAGCTCTGAGGTGCGATCGCCAGCAGTGAACGTCGCTGAACGGATGGGCTTTGCGCGCGTGATGAGTAGATGACATCATAAATGTTCGCGCGGCCGAGAAGAAAATTCCAGGAATGTGTCGGGCGTCTCGACGAGACATCCGTGTGCACTGGCGCACTATCTGGTCACAGCGGTGTCAGCAAGACAGCGTAAACGTCTGTCGGGAAAGGTACAACGTAACGCGTCCACCATCATTGAGGTAAGGAAAACGAAAGCTGCAGAGGTGACAGTTTGTCGAGCATCATTCTCATTCCTTTTGCATGCAAGCTGAAAAGGACTTCAAAGCAGGCAAATGAATATGCGCAGCACACAGTCGTTCGCTTAAGTGTAGAAAAAAAATTGCGTGACAGCTTAAAGGAATACTACAACCGGGCTTAAGCATTACTAATGAAGCACATAAAGGTAGTCTCGCTACTCAATCTGAAATTTTCATAGCAGTGTTACAGCATCAGTTACACAGCAGTAACGTGGGAATGTCCGCAGCAGGGCAAAACAAATTTTTCCCTAATTATTTCTGTAAGGGTACGCTTAAAACAAAATTATATGAGTGTTGTACATTTTTTTACAGGTGTGCTGTTCCTGCCGGGTAAGGTACCAGCACACAAGAAGCCTGTGTGGGATCCATCCATGACCCATTTGTGCGGAATATCTCTTCATTATCCTGTACTGCCGCCATGGAAATCGCCAATCACGTAAGCACGTGCTTAGTGGATTATGGCAGGCATGAAGGGATAGCGTGTTTACCTGGAGTAAGATTGCATACGGCTAGTGATATCTGATTGCATTTATATATTGTTTATTGAGCATGGAAGGACAGTGTAAATAGAACTGCATATCTAAATAATGTAAATGAATCATGACTGTAGTTTTCAGATGACAGCAGAGATATGTGTTGGTGACACGCAGTGCTGTTCTATGGCTTCGGATTTCTCTTACTGACCACTATTTCGTGGCAGCCTCATTTTAATCGGTGCACAATGCAAAAGCATGCATATAATAAAAAACTGAAGGTAGTCATAAACAACTTAACTTGTGCCCTTCCCCTGCAACACAATTTGTAGTGGTTTCTTTTACTGACTATAAAAATTCTCTAATATGAAATTATTTGTGGCTATCAGTTTGGAAAATCTGCAATAAAGTACCTGTAGCTATTATGGAAGCAGTTTAATTTGATACTAATGATTAGTTTTGCACTGAGCATATTTTACAATGATACGTGAAACAGACAGCAGTTGGACTTGCGGCTTCAACAATTTCCGATATTTGCAAACCCAATGTCTACCTTGTTCAAAGATTTCAGCGTATAACACAAACTTGCAGTTGATGTTGGGCGTCAAATGCAGATGTGGCGGACGACTCGCACCGTGGAATCTCAACTCGAAAGCCCTGATGCCGGATCCATCTTCGCTCACGTGTCGGATGGACTGGTTACCTAGCTTGGGGACCATACCTGGTTCCAGAAAGATTACATGAGGTGTCTGCAAAGACGTCGAGCGCTGCACGGCATGTTCAAGAGTTTTTTTCGAAAATCAGCACAGCTTGCATTGTGTAACAGAACACATTCATTCATACTCAGCTGCAGGATCATGACACCACCGGCAAATGGTGATAACAGCAGGAGCATCAACATCTACATCAAGGAGGAGGACGCAGCACCTTTCGGGTTCTACCTGACATAAATGAATTGTATGATCAGCTGCGTGTGGCAATCGCACTCACTGCGATGGTTTTCACATGTAGCTATGCCACAAGCAATCAATGTGCGTTTTCTGTCTTTCAAGTTTGACAGCATACTGCTAAGAAGCTGGTGAAATGTTCTTATTTCAGTGCTGTTCTATAAACACGACCATATTTTTGGCCTTCAATTTATTTGTGGTATTCATAACAACAGAGACTAGTTTCAAGGCGAAAGTTTTTATAGGTTCATCAATCGGCAGCGGGGAGGTTCGCATAAAGGTGTCACACTATAGCTATAATCAAACGTGTTTGAGGTGTCCACCAAGATTTCGAGAGATGTGAGAGCTACTTAGAAGTACGGAAAGCTTGGCAAGTTGGTTACTACTATCCATAATAAAACAGCGCGCGAAAACACGAGGAGGGAGCAAACACGACGACACGAGCGCTTATATTCAACTGGTGATTTATTACGCACATGTGTGCATATACTATTCCCGCGAAACACAAAACAGAACAAAAAATATTGAAGCAGCACTGCGTCATCACTGAAGATCTTAAAACTACATTTCCACAAATGCATGCTCCAAAAAGGAGATTTCGAGGTTAGCCAGTGATAAGGAGGGCTTGTAATGCATGCTGCACCCCTCTTGTCATTGTGATATGCCTCTACTAGTTCCCTTACTATCTGATCCTTAGGTTTGGAGATGACGGATGTCTGATGAAGCAATGGGGCGCACGTGTGCTTAGGCTGCCTGCAGTGCAGCGCCAAATTGAAACCAGCTGCCCTGTCCAAAGAATTGTGATGCTCCCTCAGCCGTTCGTTAAGACATCGCCCAGTCTGACCAACATACCATCCACTGCATGAAAGAGGGATCTTGTATACAACACCTTCGACGCACTCTACCCTCCTCTCTATGTGTGCTGTGGTACAACCACCACCAATCCTCCTTCCTAGTAGGGACTCTCGTTTCCGCTGCACAGCTCGGCAAATGTTGCTTACTTATCTGCGAGACGAAAATACAGCATCAATTTGAAATTTTCGCCCCACTTTTTTCATACGGTGTGATAATGCGTGGACGTGTTGTCGTGTTTGTTCCGTCCTTGTGTTTTCCCGCGCTGTTTTACCATGAATGAGAGCTACTGTGTCCTTCCCTCATAAACCATTCCTCAAAACTTATGCTTTCACATTCCTCCATGTAAGCAGGCAAGTGTCCTCACAGTTAAATAGTTATTAGTTAATTAGCAATAATAGAGCTTAATACCTGCGCTTCAGCCTACTGTGCATGCGTGTGACGTCACTGAGTGGCGCCACCATCGTTAGAGTGGAGCGCTTCCCTGGCAATCTTGCCAGGCGCCTCCTGAATGGCGATGTGGAAGGATGCCACCTAACCCTCTCCTGTGTCTCCAGCAACCAAGCGTGCGCATTTTAATGCGAAGGTGTTGTAAAGCGAATAATTGTGCAGTCTTTAATCAAGATCTTCACCACACATCAGCGACACAAGCTGCAACGCTGCGCTAAAGGCTTTCGCCTCACCGCACTTTAGGTCAACAAAGTGTCCCCTGAATTTTTCTCGGGTGCTGGAGTTTTTTCGTAAGTTAGAAAGTGTCCCAAGTGCTTTCCGCCTGCCGTCAACCAACTTGCTGAGTGTGTGCTTCAACACATATTTCGGTGATTTTGAAGATATGCCGTTCCTTGTATTGCCTCCTTACGTGTTCTGTTTGTACACAACGCACATTTTATTTGGTGCTTCAGAGAAAGACAGGAAGGCACCAAAATATTTTCCTTCTAGTATCATAGTGTTGACTGGACATGCTTTCACCAGTGCTTTTCTGTTTACTTTGGTGCTTGTGGAGAGCCAGCAGTCCACAACATGCTCAACATACAGCATGGTTGCTGCGTCTGCAGTCATTTACAGCATCTCTTCAAGGTGCAGCACATCTTGTGTGGCATCGTTTGTTTGGTAAGATTGCAACATGCTTTGCTTCATGGCATTTGGTTGCCTCTTTGTGCTTGCTTTCGACTGCCTCTTTCACATGCTGCATGTCATTCTACAGCAATGAACTGTTTTTCTTGACGGAAAAGTCAAGCGATTGTTTCATAGTCATTATCTTCGAGTTGAGAATGCAAGGCTTGGGCACAGTTTTGTCGGGCTACACATTGCCATCTTCGAACTGAAATTTGTACCCCCGACGAAAACCTACAAATTCTACATTAATTCAGTTGAAGGTAACTGGAAGCATAAATTATGCAGCTGGACATAATTTCAACAATAAAGCTCCAAATGGCATTTTGCAGCTGGAAGGGTATGATCCAGTTCAGTAATTAAACTGGAAATTGATAGTAATAGTAGTAAACTTTGTTATTCATCTTTCTGGGTTACTCAGGTGGTCTTCCCAGGTCCGGAATCTTTTTCTTTTTCCGGGATAATTTTGTGCACTGGGCTATCAACCTCCCAGTCAAACTGTGTTAGATCCCATTTTCATTGACTCAGCAATTTGCAGTGTGCTTCATGTAAATTTAGGATGTTGTTCGGTGGCTTTAATAAAAATCCCCGACAACCTGTTTACAGTCTACACCCTTATTGTGACCTTACCATCAGTGTACATGCTTCCCCTTTTTGTTTAGCAAAGGTGACTACTGAGTACTGATCTGCAAATTAGGCAACAACAATGTGCGTGTACACCACTGTTGCATGTTTGTGAAAGGCGGGTCTGCCCATAAAAAACTCTTTGTACACGAGGCGTATTGTTCAATATGTAATGTTGCACTAGGTAATGAGTCTCAATTAGGCCGCATAATGAATTCTATGATTCATGAAGGACAGTGATGAAAATAAATTTTTTTGGCAATACACGCTTCCACTAACTTTTCAATGTACGTGTAAAACACACCTTACTCGGTGTTGCAACACCTAAAAGCATAGCAACTTGTCTCGCTGTCCAATATAGTAGGAGGACACTTAAGCTCAGCATTTGAGGGCATTACGCGACAGTTGTAACGGCTCCCTGCAGTGGTTTCTCTTCACAAACACCGTCTCTGTTCTTCATTCATGTTCGCACATGTATCACAATTATCTTAACACAGGTTCGACAATCTTGTCTTTGAACTCTTGCACACTGCAGTTCGCCTACATCGTATTACAGTAACTTGTTTCTCACTGATTGGCACATCTCTATTTCACTGCAGTAATCACATTACTAAGCTTCAAATGAAGCCAACAGCACACACACACATCACGCTCCCTCCCCCCCTTTGTACCTCAGTACAGTCAATGTGACTGCATGGTGTAGTTGGTAGAGTGAGCCTGGCTGGCGACCCAATGGTCTTTGAAGCCAGACTGAAATTTAATCAGATTTTTTGTATGTAAAATCCATTACTTTATGAGGTGATGTAGTTTGAGGCATGTGCTGACATTTGATTTAAATTACAAAATGCTGTTTCCAGTTACTTTTATTCCAGACTATTATGCGTGGCGCAGTTTTTTGACACAATTCTGGCTGGATAACGCTGGGTTTTCTGCTGAATGGCAGCCTTAATGATGTCCTGTTATAAGCCTCTCCTTGACAGTGGTGCGTGTAGGCTTTCCATACCGTTCTTTTCTGGTGGCACATATTGTCCAATAACATTTTAACACTAATTACTATTACCACCTGGTGGTAATAACAAAGAAATTTTTTTCCCTGACAATCTAAAACAAAATAGCAGCCTATTTCCGCCTGACTTGGATTGCTTTCATACCTCTCCTTGAACTTGAAGAGAAAATAGCCAGCAAAGCTGTGCAAAAAGGTAATTTTTCAGGAAGCCTTATTTTATGCACGAGCACGTTTAATGCTCCAATTTCCTCATTTTGCAACCTGTTGTACTATTATATTCAGGATGAATACTTCCTGTTCATGACTTGCTTACCATGTTTCAAACTGCCTTAATCGTGCTGAAAAACACACCCATGTTCACAAACTACTGTGCATCTTAAGTGTTCCTTTTTTTTCTTTCATGTAGTCAAGGACTGTATAGCCTTCTTGCCAATGCAGTTCACCACGGTAATCTTGCGCACTTCAAGTGTTTCTTTGACCAAATAATATATGAGCTGTACACGAGCTTCGTTCTCATTACAGGCAGGCCCTTTCTCATTGGAATGTGGTAATGTATTGTTACAGAGCAACTCTGATTTGTCCTCAGCATCCTTTCAGACTTTTTCCGACATTGCAACGCCTACAAGATGGTACCGTGGCCTCCATTGAACTATAAACATCGTGTTTTAGTGTGATAGAGAGTTTAGGTTGTTTACTGTAATGCACAGCAAAAGAAACTAATTTTAAAGTGAACGCAATTCATTGAGCATTACTCTCCTACAGTGCACATTAATTAGTGCCATCACATGGTCTTCATTGCATCAGTGTATGGTGCAAATGTTGCCTAACCGCATTGTGATATACGGCTTGAAAAGAACCAAAAATGGCCCTATTATGTGTGTGAAGAGGAGTGTACACAGACAAGGTTATACACTTGCTTATCAGGCAACGAACATTGCTGAAGCCTGCTCTAGGTTCTTTGTGGAGTGGCCTTGCGTTTCTTGCCTCCTTTGTGTGTTATCTTGCTGCTGCCATGCTTGTGCTTTTCTTGTCGTGTTGCTCTTCTTCCTTCTTAATTGTGGTGCCTCAACTTGGTACAATTGTGGTGTGGTGAGGGGAACAACAACAACTTCACAGTTGTTTTTATTCTCCTTTGGTTCCTTCGCCTCACCCTAAGACATGTTCATGCTTAATGTGCCACGTGCACTAGATAATGCGTGTGTATGTGCACATTAAGATAGCAACTAGCATGAAGCGAATAAAGCAAGTGTGTTGCACACTGCATGAAGCTGTTTGTAATGTGGCACAACCCTCCACCTTCACTCTCCACCTCTGTATTCGTTCCGTACCCTAAGGTTGAGTAGCATATGTGAAGACATTTTTTTCCAGGTGACCTGTTCACCTCCAATACACAATCAGTATTATCATGCAGCATTAATGAACCTTTTGCCAGAATACCACTGCCTGTGTGTGATGCTGCCTCCCTGAAATATTGTGCTGAAGGCCATGTTAGCCTTGCGTTTCTTGCCTCCTTTGTGTGTTATCTTGCTGCTGCCATGCTTGTGCTTTTCTTGTCGTGTTGCTCTTCTTCCTTCTTAATTGTGGTGCCTCAACTTGGTACAATTGTGGTGTGGTGAGGGGAACAACAACAACAACTTCACAGTTGTTTTTATTCTCCTTTGGTTCCTTCGCCTCACCCTAAGACATGTTCATGCTTAATGTGCCACGTGCACTAGATAATGCGTGTGTATGTGCACATTAAGATAGCAACTAGCATGAAGCGAATAAAGCAAGTGTGTTGCACACTGCATGAAGCTGTTTGTAATGTGGCACAACTCTCCACCTTCACTCTCCACCTCTGTATTCGTTCCGTACCCTAAGGTTGAGTAGCATATGTGAAGACATTTTTTTCCAGGTGACCTGTTCGCCTTTCCAGGCATTAAACCTTTCTCTCTTACTAGGAATGTTGCTGCATTAAAAGGAGCTGCCTGTTGCTGCTGAAGGTGCCTTATAATAAATGAATCACTAGGCTATGTGTGACAAATTTTGTTTCACCTTCTGCATTCTGGTGGTAACTTCCATCAGACGACCAGTCATCATAAACATCAGCCTGACTACGCCCAATGCAGGGCAAGGGCCTCTCCCATGTGTATCCATTAAACCTGTCCTTTGCCAGCTGCACCTACAGCGCCCGCTTGTCCTCGGCCGATATAATACCATGGGGCGCGCGGGCCAATGCGCGGTGATTCTGCAAAAAGTTGAACAGAGCTTCCAGTTGAATGGCGCTGCAGTTCGGTGCCGCTATCGCCTTCACTGCTTCCCTCTGCAGAGTCCATTTTTATTCTGGCGCGATTTCGTGCTTCCCTGCCTGAATGGACAAAGGTAAAGAATTTTCATTTAAGTTGTTTTCTTTATTACTGTTTTTTTATGCGACAAAGTTAAGTTATAAAGCGGTAAATTTTCACTATATCATTTTGTTTTGCCTTCATTGTATGGGCGCTAAGACTCTCCTCCTTATCGCCGCATGTGCCAGCAAAGCGACAGTCAGGGACCGCCAAATAATTCTCAGTCATAGTGCTTTTCACGCTCTGCCGCCAAGTTTCGTCGCTTCCTGCGGGTATAGCAGCGGCAGCGTCGCGAAGTACATCGCTTCACGCAGTTGCCGCTAAACTATCTTCACCATTCTTGCGACTATTGCCGTGGCGTTAAGAACCAACGCCAGATCCATATATTCCTTCGCTGGCCAACGCCTACGTAAGGACTGATACGCTGAGACCGCAACGCTTTTCACTGCTTCGATCAGCGGCTGTAATGCACGACGCGTACGCGCCGGAGATGTTCGGCTTCAGGCACGAATGAAGGAATGAATGAATGAATGAAAGAACTTTATTCCCGTCATCATGGAGCCTCACGGTCGGTGCGCAGCAATTAGGAGGAGGTGTCTCCCGGCCGGCTCTCTGCACCGGAGACCGCGCAGAGAGTCTTGTAGTAAGCTGTACAAAGCATCCCAGATCTTGCCACCTGGGAAGAGCTGATCCGGAGCCACGACCCGGATCGGCTTCAGGCATGCTTTATGGCATCGGTGATTTTTGAACTTCGCGCCAAGTAGCAGACGACAGTATCTATTGTTGTCATACTTTTTCCTTTCTTTTCCAATTTCGTCATCTGATTCTGCGTTTACGTACCTTGGCATCGCCCCGATGTACGCGTCAGGGGTACGGCCCGATCTGGGCGGATTGGCGAATATCGTGAATAGGGCCCCTGGAGTGACGGACAGCTACAGCTTGCCGAGTGGAACTTGGTCACATGACCAAGCACGTGACGAACACGTAATCAGCCATGGCGCCGCGTCGCCGGCAGCTGCTCCGCACCGCGTGACCAACCACGTGACAGCGTGGCGACGCAGCCAAGGCGTCGCGGTGCAGCCGCAAGGTGGCAACGCCGCCACAGGGTACAAACCCTTTATTGTCGGAAATGTGTCCTGTCTGATTCTTTGCGTCGTCCATACCCCATTGTTCAAACTGGCTTACCCAAATAGAGAATCACGTGCGGAGAAGGCAGAGCGCAGCATCAGAGTGGCGCTCATCACCACACATGTGTCTGCATTAACAGCCTATTCAGGACGAGCTAAATTCCCAGCACTCCTCAATCAGTGCTAATTATTGAGGATGCATTAAACATTGCCGCTCTGAACGTCCCCGTGGGTAAGAAACCACAACAGCTCTAAATTAAATTGCAGCTCATCGTAGAGCCATTCGTTATACATGTAAACCTACATGTATGAGCACCTTTGCGTGAGACCTCCTGTGAAATTCGCCTTTCGCAGCCGCACAAAAAATCATAAAAGTCTCTTCAAACGGAAACTGTCACAGCCGCTGAGTCAGAGTGGTGTGTGCTTTTGCCTGAATAATTCTGCATTTGACCTGACATTTACCTAAGATGACATTTAAGATTTGCACAAGTGGCACCTCTTGCTATGAACCTTTTGCAGAGGGTAAAAAGTGTAGAAAATATTTTTTTATTTCTCAACCTTTGAGCTGAAGCGACACATGGCAGGTCGGGAGAAACGTTATGTAATGCAAGCGTATTTGGGAAAAGTAGCGCCGATATGGTGATCATAGGTCAGAATTTAATTTTATATCAATGCACGACAGCCTATCAACGTTTCAAACGTTAACTTCCTGCCAAAAAGCAGCGGTAAAAATTTGGGACGGTAAACTAAGGCTATGTCTATCAATGCATTAGTGCTGAAATTCTTTTTTCTTGGCTAAATATAACAATTTTGTGAACGGACACATACTTAGGGGAGCAATCTGTTTGTGAAGAAAAATTTGGGAGACCAATCATTTCATTTTTGGTTTCGAGGAGGGGCGGTTGAGAAAATGTAGACATATTTAAAATATATGTTCAGCACATCGCCTAGGCATGTAATTCTCTGCCTCGAACCGCACACGTATATCAAACTTTCTGCCAGGAATCAACCAGGCAACACTGTGATTGAGAACATGCGCCGCTATCTAATTCACTGCAAGCACTTGTTTCAATTCATTTCACTAGACAGATAAAAAGGTCAGCCGCTACGATGTTCAATTTAGTTGCGTTCGCATATGTTAATTGCGCCTTTTAAAACGAATTCAGGATTTAGTAAAATTATTGACCGCGTTCTCACTTCTTCCGCATTAGGCCCTATTGAGCCGCTTTTACGAGACTCGCGCGTAATTCAGGCATATTTCGCGCATTCTCAGTTTCTGATCATTCAAGGGCTGTTGAGAGTATGCTTCAAAGTAAACGGCGACGTACTCGTTGTCCTAAAAGAACTTCTAAGAATTATTTTCCCTTGTCGCACTTACGATCTCACAGTGGTGTTGTTTTGTAGCCAGCGAATATGTTATTGGTGCTGATTGGCTCGCAGCGAACAATTAAATATTACCGCTAACCGCTCGGCTACTTCTCTTGAAGCCAGGGAATGAACAGCCAATCTTAGCATAATACACAGGACACTCATACGGTCCCACTTGCAGTACTTACTCTGATATTCTACCATACGTCGTATAGGTCAACACCTTTATTTCTGAATCTCCAAAATAAAGGATCTGCGAATACCGTATTGGTCGTCCAATTAAAGCTTCGCGGCGCCATAGTTAAATTAAAGCGACCGGCACAGCACCACATAGCAGAGCTATGGCGGTGTTCTAGAAATTCAGCACCTGAGAAGCGCCCAAGCTGCTTTGCTGAATGCCTGTGTTATTTTGTTCGAGATGAAAATCCTGCAGGCTATCGGTCGGCTTTATTTTTCGTCCGCTCGCGTAAGATGACGCCTTCTTAAAGGAGCGCCCACGGTTGGGACGCACGACTCGCAAAGTGGCCGAGGCGCTGATAGGAGTTGCGTTTTCGGGGTGATTTTTCTATTGCGTGCCAATAACGCAGAAATGGCGCATCGGACTTCGTTCATATCTTTGTACGGGCTGCAGAGATGGCATGGTGGCACTCCGTTAGTGTCTTCGAATAAGTCTTATGTAAGAGTAGTTTGCGAGGGTCAATTAAGAAAATAAGGGACAGGTGAAAGCTTTGCGCAATAACGGTGGCAGCGATAGCAGCAACAGTGTGTTCGAAATTATATTGCGCTGTTTTTTTTTTAATCTGAAACACCGTATGCTAATGCCGCTTTTTCCCATTCGTAAAGCGGCGACGCGGACACCAATTGGGGTAATAATTGTCGCCGTGAATTCAG
Source organism: Amblyomma americanum (assembly GCF_052857255.1). Classification (NCBI taxonomy): domain Eukaryota; kingdom Metazoa; phylum Arthropoda; class Arachnida; order Ixodida; family Ixodidae; genus Amblyomma; species Amblyomma americanum. The sequence goes on along the minus strand of NC_135506.1, from coordinate 121,274,499 downwards.
TAATTAACTAAAATTCATTAATTACCTTTTTATTGGCTAACGTCAGCGTGCATGTTTGTTCTGATAACTTAGAGGCAGTTCCTTTCAAGGGCTATTCTATTTTGGACAATTTTAGTAACGTGCCTGTGTCTTGCGATGCGCACGTCTGAAATTTCGTCCCAGTTCGTCTAATTACGCATGCGAGACAGCGGCTCTTCGCGTGAGGCACCTCATTCGTGTTACGCAGCTGTTGCGTACGGCACTGCGCCTTGCAATAGTGTGCAGCGAGTGGTGACGCGGATGACTTTTCGTTCTACGCCAACGTTTTCCTTCTCGGCGATCGAAACCAACGAACAGTGGGGTCGGCGATAAGGGAGAGCCATTGCTTTAGGCGATCGCTTCTACAGCCGGTAGAAAGACGCGATGTTGCTCGCTGCACACTCTTGCAAGGCGGTGTGCCATACGCAGCAGCTGCGTCACACCAGGGTGGTGCTTCACGCTGATAGCCGCTCTCTCGCATGCGTAATTAGACGAACTGGCACGAAATTTTAGACGTGCGCATCTAAGGACACAGGCGCGTGACTAAAATGGTACAAAATGGAATAGCCCTCGAAAGCAACTGCCTCCAACTTCTCAATATAAACTTGCCAGCTAGCTTCAGCCAATAAAAAGTTAATTAATGAGTTTTAGTTAATTACTGAATTTATGGGGACAGTTATTGTCCCAATTTGTGTCCGCCTGGCCGAATTACCAACATGCAAAAGGGGCATTAGCGTACAGTGCTTCACATTGTTTTTAAATATCAGTAAAACCTAATTTTGAACACACTGTATTTCGATTGGCTTATGAGGGTTTAATGTCTCAAAGAGACCTAGGCTATGAGAGATGCCGTAGCAAAGGGCTTCGGAAATTTCGTCCACCTGCGGTTCTTTAACGTGCACTGACACCGCACAGTACTCGGGCCTCTATAATTTCGCCTGCATCGAAATTGAACGCCACGGCCGGGATCGAACCCGCGTCTTTCGGGTCAGCAGCCGAGCGCCATTACCACTGAGCCAACCCGGCGGACTGAGTATTTTTTGAAGTCGTGAAGGCGGCCAGCACACTCGTCTTTAGTAACATCACTGGCGTCATTCTTCCTTTGTTTCTGGAATGTGTAGACTTTTCGCCCTCTACTGGCTGACATTCGCGTATTGCAGTTACGCCTGAGTTCGCAGCGCAGGAATTTAAAAAAGCATGTCGCACTAAACGCATCTACTAACGAAGACTTAACAGTTGCGACTGCATCGCAGATAGTAGTAATGGTCAAGAGTACAGTTCAGTCAGATTATTGGGGTAAAGGAAATAAGGCTTCGCGCGCTATAGACTGCGCCGTGTTTAAAAGCAAGCCTTTCTGGAGGGAGGCTATGATTCAGGTTACGAATGTGTTCGAGCGCAATGTGCGGTCCTTATACAGCCATGAAAATCACAAAACACAAACATCATAGTAATGCGCTTGTGTTAGAGCGCTGTTGCGACCTATGCAAACCCTAAACAAGACCTCCCCGCTTAAACCCATTTTAGACTTTCTTGGGCTAAATAGATCCCTGAATCGTAGAATCTACATCAAAGATGGCGAATTAAGTTGAGTGGAACAAATATGGCTAGAATCTTATTAATTCACTACAGACCTAAGAAATGTCGAGTGATATACTCTAAAGTTGTGTTATCCAAACAAAGAAACTGCTACCACAGGAGCCGCTCAGTTACACGTACTTCAAAATACTCTCCACAAGAGCTGAAATATGGTCTGGATTTGCTGCGGGTATTGGGCGTTCATTTAAAAAAAACTGCTATCTTTCTTCACTGGAAGACACCTACCAAGTATGCCCCAATAGCTTAGTAGATAATGGTAACGCTTGCTTTTATTTCTTAGCTGCGAAGAAGGAAATGTTTATTAACAAAATACTTCTGTTCGCTTGGCTAATGGCAGGTGAGTACGCTATTGTCGTTTTCTTCGACGGCAGTGCAGTAAAGAGCGTGCAGTCTTATCCTTTTGTGATAGAAAATACCGAAGTAGTGGCAGGGAATATTAATGGCCGCAGTGCCCTTTTCCGCTGAAAGAAAGTTAGCTCATAATAAATATAAATCAAAACACCGGCATAGAAAGACAGGAAAATGCATGGCATTTAATTCAAAATTTCTACACACTCGACACAAGAATTACTTCCTTCAACAGGCACGCACCCTTATATTGGTTGGTGAAATGTTTAGGGGAATCTCCCAAGGTGCAGTAGGTTTGCTACAAGAGAGTAATTACTGATTTGCACCCACTCAAGTGCAGCCATACGGTTACAGAGGAAAGCTATACAGCTTATTCAGAAACTTCGTGGTTAAAGAAAACCCCGGACCAGAAGGAATTTTTCTTTAAATACGAAGTTTCTGGGAAAATTGTATTGCTTTCCTCTGTAACCGTATGACTGCGATTGGTTGGATGGAAATGAGTAATTACTTCCTTGTTACTCCCATATTCTGACAGACGGACATTTACTGAATGACGTGTTAATCAGTCTGATCCACTGCTCTTTAGTTGCTAAGCTCTTTTCTGTTTGTTTCACTGCATTTTCCATATTGTTTCAGCATATGACGATAAAATCTCTTCCTTCGGTTGTCGTGAAGCTTAGTCAGTGCGGCGCCCCAACAGAGTCAGAAACTAGAGCATCCTGCACCTCCGGATGCTAAATATGCTCAAACAAGACAATCAAGTCACATCGTAATGCACACAACCGATTTCGAAATGCAGAAGTACAAGCAGCAGGAGGCGCTCTAGAAGTATTCTGTGAGAAGCGGACGCGAACTAATTCCAAAGATAACCGCAGCCCAAGAAGCCACAAAAAGTCATCCATATAAAAGAGAGGGCAGCTTGAGGCTCGGTCACATTCACCATCGTGTGCCTAATTCAAATGCCAGTTGTAGCATTAAGAGTCAACACGTATATCGATTCATATTTCGCACTAACAGGCGCTATCTGCATCTGTGTAGAGAACAAGAATTACAAATGCAAATAACAAATTAGAACTACAAAAAGAACAAATTTTTCATCGATTTTGATGTCATAATTCTCCAATGACAGTATATTCGTATGATGTGTCAGTATTCTGCACAGACACTTGGTGGTGTATTACACTCGCGGAGGCTTATTACATTAGATTTTAATAAACATCCAAATGCCTCAAATTTGCTATGTTAACCGTTCGCTTTAGAAAAGTACTTAAAGCAGTGGACGCTTCGTTTTTCAACGCAATGAAGAGCGCTGTGCTTCCTCTTCTTTTTCTTTTGGTTAGAGTGGCTGTAGAGTAAGTACGATCTCCCTAGCCCAATATATGCTCCAAAAGGTGAGGGAGAGCCCTCATAAAGATCGGCTCAAGATTTGCGGGGGGAGCAGTCTAGAGCTTGTCTAGATGGTGGCCGAGATTCAATTCAGTGTATACACGCTGACAAGAAAACTGCCAGAGGAAGCTCCTCAGAGTATAACATAGTGCACCGGTGAGCAAGAAGTGAGGCGCGATAAGTTCATCGGAGACAGACATCTTGTGAAACCTTTTGGGTTAACACTCCCGGTCACTTGCACAATGCTTCCTTCCCTATTCGCCCGCTTGCCGGTGGTTGCAGCGTTTTAACAGCATTCATAGCGCGAATATAACTACTTAGGTTATGCTGCGCATGTTTCTTGCATCGATACAGGCATGGGAAAGAAAACTCTTAACATGTGCCATTTGATTACCGGCATTGTGGGCAGCATACCTCTGGATGGCACTTTCTGTGTCTTTCTCGTAATTCTTAGCATCGCGGAAATTATATTCAAGACCGCGTAAGAAGCAATGGACATGTAAATTGGACGGGTAACGTTAAGAGACTTTATGAAAGCCGTTGCTTAGGAAGCATGCACGACAGGGAAGAAACTGAGCATGAGAAATTTCCTTAGCCTAATGGAGTGGATTGCAAGGGAAGCCAAAAGAATAAAAAGGGTGGCAAAGAGTCAAGAAAGTCAATGAGATTAGGCACTCTGCGGTGTTACGTTCGCCTCAGCCTGTGCAGGACAGGATTAATTAGTCAGTTGGTAGATGCAGCAGAATGCACAGCTGATATGTTCGCGGCGCAGGCAGTTCAAATTCCCCTGAGGACGCCTGATGAAAGAGAATAAATGCCCTCAGGGCAAATGCCCATTCAGAACTTAGACGAGCGACAGCAAACCTGCGACAACGACGCCCTTGAAGTAAAAGCCAGGTCTGTTTTCAAAATTTTAACACTGCAAAAAGTTCTTCAAGCAAGTACCAAGAATGGTCCACTTGCAATGCGTTTGTTGCGCGAACGCGACGCTTTGGTTCATTCAGAGAAACAAAGCTGCTGTCATAATGTACGATGGCTCGAGTTGCCTCGTTGAAAAGGAAGGAGCGTATAACTTCAAGAACATCGTCGGCGATGCATGCGGACCGGTTTTATCCTAGAGCAGAAAGTATAAGTATCATTTACTAATATTCCTTCCTGAACACGTTTTGTTTTTGCCGTGGGTTAGCCTCACCATTAATGCCGGAGACAGTGACTGAAGTACCTTAGCGACGATCATCTCTAGCCTGGCAGAAGGACAGGAACGAACGATAGAATGTATCGGCAAAAGACTCCTGAAAAAATACGGCCTCTGAACTCGCTACTATGCCGGTCGACTTCTAACATGACACCAAGTAGCAGCAACAAGGGAAGCCAGCTATCATTGTACTACAGGGCCGCATACGGTTCTGAAATTTTTGGATACTGTGTTTTTGCTGTAGTAGGATGGAAAGTTGGGCTAGTTGGATTACGTTCATCTTAAAGGAAAAATACAGCGCGAATAGAGACGACGGACGAAGAAGAGGTGCACAACACAAGCGCTGTTTTTTTTTTCTCGCAACTAAAATTTTATTCAGGAGGAAAACACATATGAAAGCGACCGAAAAAACGGCAAAGTGAGCAATCACATGAGGCAATCAACACAAAGAACAAACTCAAAAACTAACAAGATAGCGCGGGGTGCCCTTTTTCTATGGCCAGCAAGCTGGCGTATACATCGAAGTACAGACTGCGCATTACAGGATTTTACTCATAATGCTACATCATACAGCTGCTTTAAGCTGCCAACAAGGTATTCACGGTACCCAGACGGACCTCGCACGCTACTGTCGGTACCGCATGTTCCAATGGCCTCAAGGGGTCACATGAGGGCGCACTTGGCCCCTTGGGCACATCGGCACATCCACTGTTGGCCGTTAGCGGTGGCAGCAAGCGGTAACACTGTACTACATTGGCCCATTATAATTTCATGCTACTACCCCATGCTAGTTATGAGCTTCTTGTGCGTAGTAAATTCACCATGTTCACTGTCTGCATTTGTGGCAATAATTGGAAATTCATGGTCGCTGCTGTATCCGCCAATTTTCTGCATCCCGCCAGTTATGCTGTATCTGTTGTAGCCCCCCAGTTTGTAGTGCCCAATATCACAGACTGGGACCTCGGCTGCTATGCATGATGTCCCGAGTTTTCTTCGACTTTCCGCGATGGCAGTGAAGTGAATGATGATAGTGCGGGACGCGAAAAAGCAGTAGGCAATAAAATTTCTAGATTAATTCAGGTATCTCAACACAAGCGCTCCATATGCGTGCCGCGTCCACCTTTCGAACACAGCAGACTGTGAAATACAAAGAGCCAGGGCCGCCTAACGTTATCAATGCCATATCGCAAATCGTAATATCGTGGTTTAGCCCCTGTCTATCTACACATTCGCTGGAAGCCGTGTTCCACGCCTTGTCGTGTGAGACAATGGCATGTCTCCACTTTTAGACATTGTCTGTCTATCCACGGTCGAAGGCAAACAGCACAAACGCGGTGCATTCTTTCGCCAAACATTTCGTTCTTTTCGATGAGAGTACGACCATGCCAACAGAGCTGTGTGATACGATGCTAATTAATACTGTGGGTCAAGATTTTTGACGTCTGTCAGCGCGGCTTTGCTGTAGCCGACAAGCACGATGGGCATGGCCCAGCCGTAGCGTGTACGCACATAAGGTTTACACGTTACGTCTGGGACGTAAAATATGGTTTTTATTGGCAGGAAAACTCCGGCCAAACTCCTTAATGGCGCCAGCCCCGAATTCAACTTGTGACGGTCATGGCGGCGGCAGCAGAAGCAGCTTGGGCCATCGCTTCGAGAGCCAATAAATGTCAGTGTGGCTGCGTTTAATAACAAAACGGATGAAGAGGTCTAGCGTCATTTTTGACAGTCGAAAGCGCCAGTGCTATGACTGCGCGACTAGCTAGGCCACGACTCACGTCTGCACAAACTGCATGGGGTGCCTCAGTCGTTCACAGTCGAAGATCGGGTCCTCTGTGGCCTCCTATTCTACAGGATCACGACTTTTCAAGGAAGCGTTGGTTCCGACCGGTACATTAAACGCCACCAGACCATTGTGAGTCGCTGCTTAAGGGCCGTCGTCTCCGACGCGCAGTGCAGAAGTTGGGGCTCGCTTTTCCGAAGCCTGCGGGCGAGCGTGCAAATCATTAAGGAGCCTTTCGTTCTTCGCGGCAGCATCACAGACGTCGTGTGATGTCTGAACGGCATCTACACTGGAATAAATGCTCCTTCAAAGTCGAACCCGGCATCTATACTGGAATAAATGCTCCTTCAAAGTCGAACCCAGAGTCGTCATCCAGGAATCAAACAGATTATCTTGCGTCTGCCAGGAAAACAACGACATAGGAGTAACCTCGTACACTTACTCGCTTAAACATCAGAGAGATGCATGGACACGGAATCAAAGCAACACCAGCTACCGCAGCGATCAAACGCAAGCAAATTTAAAAGCACATGCTACTCAACGCCAGTTATTGTTTCGGGTAGTTCATATTAAACAAGAAAAAATAGAGTTCTGAAGGCGAGCATAGGCGAAAATTAGTTTTTTTTTTAGGGCAGCCTGGTTGCTAGCTTGGCTCTACAAGTCATTTATTGCGTGATTAAAGCGTACGTTTAGGCACAATTGTTTTTAGAAATTTATTGGCAGCCCAAGGAAAGGCTGCACAAGGGTAATAAGTCCAGCTTTGTTGGGGAAAACATTTGTAAATTTAGAAAATTGTAAAATACATGAAAATATTGAAGGTAAGGGACCATTATTCAAAGCGGTTTGCAGGTCAAAAATGCTTTTGTCGAGAATTTCTCGGTACGAGCACCTGGAAAATATCCACGACCAGAGTTGGAGATGATTTGACTTGCGATTAGTTGCTCTAATGGCCGGTAATTATACGTGCCGCTCTTTTGCGTTTTGTGCTAATACTTGAAACGCTAAGGCGCCCGTGTGCTGTGCGATGTCAGTGCACGTTAAGGATCCCCAGGTGGTCGAAATCATCTGGAGCCCTCCACTACGGCACCTCTCCCTTCCTTTCTTCTTTCACCTCATTCTTTATCCCGTCCCCTACGGCGCGGTTCAGGTGTCCAACGATATATGAGACAGATACTGCGCCATTTCCTTTCCCCAAAAACCAATTATTATTTATACTAATACTAGCGTCAACCCTCAATTACAGAAAGGGCTCTAGTAAGGCTTAAAAAATCTTCAGTAAACCACATTTATCTTAACGTATTATAAAACTAATTAAATGCATAAGACCAAAGCTCCAGATATTGGCCCACAAGAAACCGCTGCGGTGGCCGAGTGGTTGAGCATCCGCTCCGCATTCGGGAGGTACCGGGTTCGATCCCCAGTGCCACCGGGTACCCATCGTTGAAACAAAGGGTGCAAGCTTTCTCCTGGTCTGGTGCTCGGCTTATTTAGGGTGATATGCATGGAAAATGGGTCTAAGACCCCACCTTGAGAAAAAGAAAAATACCTTGTGCCATGGCGCTCTTTGGCCACAAATGCCCTTGCACCATAAAAATGCATGATCATTATTATCACCATTACTCCACAAGAGCAAGAAGTGGCTAAAAATACCAAGCAGTAATGTCATCGGCTAACGGGTTGATTTTATATTTGTAATTATAAGGGTAAAATTAATGCTTGCATGCTTATTTTACGATGCTCGACCATTGAATTTCTGAGGTGGAAAACTGAAGGTGGAAAAGAGGCAGTTGCTGATAAAATCTCGAACTTGAGTGTAGCTATTCCTAATACAAAAGAAGCTGCAACGAGGCGCACAGAAACAGACCAATTTTCGCCGCTCATCCACCGCCGCCGTAGGCTCCGCGCAACCTTTGTTCTCACATGACTGTGCAAAACTAACCTGCAGTGCCCCCGCTCCTTTTCGAAAGTAATCTTGTCACGGGGCCCACAAAATCGCTTAATTAGTCGCGCTAATTAGTGATGACGTCATACTTTTTCACTTCGTTATTTTCAACTTTACTAATTAACTCGTTTTTCGTATTACACTGACTAATTTTTTAATTGTTTCGTCAGTTATTGGTGTAACGACATCGTTCTATATCACGGCATATAACACCATTGATTTTGGCACTCATTATCATTAAACATTTACACATTCATTCATGTGGAGTATAGTCATCATGTGGACAAATTTTTCGGACACAACTGAGTCATATATAATATAAACAAATATATTTTTTTTCGCTTTAATAAACCAAAAGCGTGCCGAAAGATAAATTGTGCGTCTTCATATCATTAGGTCGTTCACCTGAGAGTGTTGCAAAAGCTCGAAGAAATACAGTTTCGCCAAACTCGGGGCATCCTTGTTAGCACCGCGAGCAAGGCATTTAGGTATTTTTAAGTGTGCGTAAGTTCCACAACTTCCGCCACACCAGATTACTTTCGCTCGGTAGATGCGTGCACGCGGTTTAGGTTTTGTTTCGTCTATATAAAACTAGAATGGGCTCCTTTTCTGAAATGTACATTACATTTTAATGCGGTGCTAACTCGTTTTTATCCTGTTACCTTTAGGGCGGGCAACACCCATGGTCGAGCTCAAGATCATTCCCGCTGCCTTCAAGCCGTATGGTGCCAAATATTTCTAGCTTCTTATAAAAGGAAATGAAGCCTGAGATTAGTCATAGTAGGAACTTTCACACCATTTTAAAGCGTATGCGTGGGTAATTTATTTCTCGTGATGTTTTTTCTTCAGGAAGTGGCCCTCGTGCAAAGTGATATATACAGGGGTTTTTTTTAATTTACAGATATAAATTTTAAACACTGTGAGGGATACTTCGGCGCGGTCTGTAGAGCTGGATTGTAGAGCAAGGCGGACATTACCTACCTCACATGGTTCAATAATTTAAAAAAGATTCTACTTAAACTTACTAATAAACTTTGGTTAAATTTTAAATTAGGGGGCACGGCTATACTGTGCGATTTATGACCGGCAACATCAGAGGTGAGCCTTGTTTTTAAATTTTCTTAATCGGCAATGTGGTTCGAAATATCGAGTGTCGAAAATACGCAATCGGATGCTTACTGAGTTGGCCTTCTCGCATTACCGTTTTATAAAATGGCTTCGCCGGGCGTGTGGTACCGGCGCTGACAGTAAGTTAGGTTCTTCTACATCATCAAATACACCAAATGTGCGTCTATACACGAAGCACAAGAAGTGCAAAACCCTATTGTAGATATATTCAATGCACGAATGCCAGCTCAACGAGCTCTCTTATGAGATTTTTCTTCAATATTTCGAACCCCATTACCGAATAAGAACATTTAAAACAGAGCTCAGTTTCAGCGATGACATCCATGAATTTCGCTGTACCCTTAGCCCCTAAAATCAGAAATAAATAAATTAGTCATTTAAATTAATGAACCGTTTATCCCTTCAATCATATGAGGCGTATAATGTCCGCCCAGCTATACATTCCAGTTCAACAGATTGCACCGATGTACCGCTTATAGTTTTTGAACTAAAAATTACTAATAACAAAACCCCACGTAGATATACGCAATATAGCTACTTAGCAATCGTCCACAGAATGTCCAGATAAAGAATATTCGAGAGCAAAAGTTACTGTGCAATGATAGAGCAGCAAGAACTGCTTCCATCCTTGACTACACTGTATGTTCAGCGCAGTGAACTGTAAAACAATGCGTGTCATGTGTCGACAGGTTTTATTTGCAGAAAATTTCCATTCACTTTGCACATCCTGGGATACTGCAATATATCGCTGGATAAATTGTTTTTCTGCCGTAGAAAGTTAGGTGGGCGTATGAGATTAATAAGTTGGCAGGCATAGGGTGGGCGCAGCTGTCAAAGAACAGGGTTAAATGAAGAGGCATGGGAGAGGCCTTTGCTCTGCAGTGGGTGCAGTCAGGCTGATCATGATGATGATGAAAATGTTTTATCCATCTTGGTGCACCACATTTCAAAAGACGATATAGGAAGAAGTCGTGCAGCAAGATTTGTTCGGTGTAAATTGTCGAATGTCACAGGAGACTGATTTCCAGACCTGGAAGGGCATTATATAAGTGATGAAAAGGAGAACAAGGACGAGAGGAGACATACACAAGTCATAAACCTGGATGAGATTTCTCCTGTGTGAATCTGCACCAAACCCTGGCCAATCCCCCACCGCGGGTACGTGCCATCGTATTTGAGGCAACAACAACAACCAGTCGTAGTGGTGCATGTCTTCTCTCGTTCTTCTCCTTGATGCTGACAGTTGAAACTTGCCTCCCCTAGTTGCGAAAATTGTGAAGGAAGACATGGAAAAGCGGAACGGCCTGAAGGTACGCCTAATTGCAAATAACTGCGTCGTCGTCCAAGCGTTAAGCTTATTCGACTCATTCGCAGCTGGCCAGTGCGATCGTGCGTGAAGAAAGAGGTACTAAAAGCTTGCTAACCTTATCAAGGAAGCGGTACTTTAATAGGGTATGCTTCGTTAGAAAGCCACAACTCGTGAAGAGAGAGGACCTAAGAATGAGAAGGCTACTGTATAGTTATAAACAATTAGCCAAAGGGACGATTTTTTTCACCAGTTAAAATGGCTAGAATTTGTTGGGAGACGTGCTATCGGATGTGGACTTTTTCTGTTTAAGAGTTGTTGCTTCTCCAACCAGAATAACGTTTCTTCTGGTCATTTCTTGCGACGTTGCATTCAAAGGTTGCGTATGGGCTTCTTCAATGGAAGACTGTCCGAAAAGTTGTGCTGATATGTAAGCCAAGCAAATTTAGTGCCCTTACCGCACATCACGTTCGTTCCTCAGGACTAATTCCTATGTTCTCAAGGTACACACTGCATGTTTTAAGAACCAAAGCCATGTTTAAAACATTCACCGGACGTTTACTCTTAGGGTAGTTAAAATTGCAGAGCAGCTTGAATAATTAAAGAAGACAACGCCGGTCGGAGTGTTAACGCGAGACCTTTAACGGCCCCATTCAGCGGAGAAACCACCGTACTTGTTAGCGGTCGAGAGGGTTTTGGCTTCAAAGTCACATGACCTCGCGCGGGTAATTAACCCTTCATGGCGATTTGCAATGATGACGCCACCACGCAATTCCTCATTAGTCTACCGGGTCGTCATCTGATCCGGCCACCGTTGCGTAATGCCTGTGAAGAAAGCAAAACATTGGACTGGAAGGAAGAACGGTCGAACCAGGACTCGAACCGCTGCCCCTTGTGTCGTGAGCCACGCGCGATACCCCTTGACCATAAGGAGCGTTCCGTTGGGCGTAGTTAAGGGTGGACCTTGTGTGCACTGTGGTAAAAAAAATCAGTAAGAATAAGAGTGCAAAAAAGAATACAAAAACATAAAAACAAAATAAAAACAGTGCCTGTGTCTCCGAAGTGATGCGTAAGAAAGGCCCCAGGTCACTGGAGGGACCATTAACTCTATCGCGTCGGACGCTTAAGGCGGAGCTTGTGTGTCCTCCGAATTTTGTGGTACCCCTGTGTACGGGTGTTACATGTGGTAGGAGGGGTGTTCTGGAGGTTATGTAAAAAGTACAAAGGGGAAAGCCTCCAAGGCCACTTGGAAGTGTCCGACTTGCATACTTGTCAGAACCAGAGGGGGAAAGTCGAATGAAAAGTCGAAAAATGAACAGGCATGTGAGCACAAGGCTGAACTATCGCAAATCAACGCCAAGTTAACTGTTCTCTTGCAGATGAAAGAGAAAGTCGACGCTCTAAGTAGCTTGAAAGAAGTTATAGAAAGTCTTGAACAGTCAGTGCAGATGATGTCAGCCAAGTATGACGAGCTTCTAGAAACGCAAAAACGACACGATACGGAAATACAAAATCTGAACAAACGGCTTGAAGTCGTAGAATCGGTGGGATCTGAGGCTGAGGTGGGTCGATTGAAAAGGCAAATAAATGACCTTGAACAGTATGGACGACGCCAGAATCTTGAGATCCATGGTCTGAAATACACTGAAAACGAAGACGTGTTAGCTGTTGTGAACGACCTTGCATTGTCTTTGAGCCTTGAACCGGTCACTGAGAGTGAAATTGAAGGTGTGCACAGACTTCCTCACAGGAAAAATGAGGACAAAACGCCTCCTGTGCTGATCCGCTTTGTCGGCCGGAAAACAAAAGATCAATGGTTAGCAAAAGTAAAAGATCTGAAAGCTAAGCAATCTGACATACGCCTTTTTGACAACCTGACAGCCTTCAATAGGCGACTCTTGTGGCTGGCACGTTCAAAGGCAAAGCAGTGTGGCTACCAGTATACCTGGCAGAGAAGTGGCAAAATATTTGTCAGGAACAGAACCGGAGAGAATGCAATCTGCATTGCTTGCGAAGACGACTTGGTAAACATTCGGTAGCCTTAGGTTTTCATGCGCGCTGATCTTCTGTGGGAAAAAAGAAACCTATCATGACCTATTTTGATATTTTTTCAATAAGTACATGCTGAATTCTGGAAAGTCTCTCAACAATTCTCTCTGTTTTTTTTTTCTTCATTTAAACGCACGAAGTCTGCAAAACAAAATAGATGAAATGGTTGTGTTGCTGTCAACTTTGAGGTTAAAGTGGGATGTATTAGTATTTTCTGAAACCTGGTTTAGCAATTATAATGATGCTCCTAACATTGATAATTATAAATGCGTATCTTTGGCTCGACAACAGAAAAGAGGAGGGGGCTTATCAATTTATTTGAGGAATGAAATCGGCTATCACTGTTTACCTGAATGCTGTGAAATGAATGAAGATGTGGAAGCTTTGTCTTTGTGCTGCGGAAAAATTGTTGTTATAGGTATATACAGACCGCCTTCAGGTTCGGTATCTGCGTTTTGTAACTTTGTTGAAAAAACTTTGGAATATGTCTCTCTTAACAATTATGAAGTGGTTATTCTTGGTGATATAAATGTTGATATTCTGGGTCAAACGTCCGTTACGAGAAATCTGCTAGATTTGTACAACAGCTATAGATTTGTGAACTTAATTTTCTCACCAACACGAGTTACTAATAACTCTGAAACGCTTATTGATGTGTGCTTTACGAATATTTGCACTAGTGATGTCCCGGCTGGCGTTTTGACATTAAGCATTAGTGACCATATGCCTATATTCTGTATAGTTCCGAGTCAACCAAAACAACACAGGAGTAAACCGGAAACTTCTACATTTAGAAGAAATGATGAAAACAGCTTATCAGAGTTTCGACGTCTTTGTGCTAGCACAGATTGGAGTAATATTTTAAGACAGGAGGATGCATGCCAATCGTACACAAATTTTATATCTACTATTCAAGAACACTATAATACTGCATTTCCGCAAGCAACGCACAGAACTCATAGAAAATCAAGAAAGCCGTGGATTTCAAAACAACTATAATGCCGCCAATATTTGCAGTGTTTGTTCGTTTTTCAAATCTGCCGCGACACCACCTTATCGCTTTGTTTGCGACGCAAGACACGACTAGATTTATCTCGATTGATCGCAGCCAGGCAAAGCTGATTCTACGTTGTTCCGGAATGTTCTAGTAACTTTGCGCCCTTTATCTCGAATGTTCGCTATCAGCTTTAAATTGAGCACGGCCGACAGCGGCGGGCATTCTGTTCGACGACCGCCGAGCACGCTTGTCGCTTCGCCGCCGCCGAGTGATTCAGTCCATTTTGGGTGCAAGTCAGCCCAATAAACAGTTCTTTTAGAAGACCCTTTCGTCCGTCTTCATCGCTGCTTCGACTGCCGTCACCACTACGTGACATCTGGTGGAGGTGCGGGGTAGCCTTCCATGTTCCAGACGCCCCCTTCAAGTCGTAAAGCCAGCCATGAGCGCTTCGCACCCGAGGACGAGCCAGCAGCTCAGCGAGCCAGCCGACGTCTCCAGGGAGAGGAGCCTGAGTTCGGGAAACTGCCGGACCGCACCAGACAGCGAAAAGACGCTGCTACCAGCACTGAAACCTCGCCAAAGATGTCGACACCGATCATACTGCAGCAGCCGCGGGTGCCGCCAACTTTCAATGGATCCCTAGGCGAAGACCCTGAAGAATGGTTGGACCAATTTGAGCGCGTGGCGTCATTCAACAAGTGGGATAATGCGGCAAAGATTGGACACGTTTTTTTCTCATTGGATGGCTCCGCACGCACGTGGTACGAAAACTACGAGTCGTCCCTTACGACATGGGAGCTATTCAAGAGAGAACTATTGAAGGTATTTACCAGTGTCGTGAGGAAAGAAAGAGCCGAACGACTCCTCGAGTCCAGGATCCAGCTTCCGAATGAGCCCGTTCGCAGCTACGTCGAGGAGATGAAGCGCCTATTTCGCCGCGCCGATCCCGGGATGACCGAGGAAAAGAAAGTTCAGTTCTTAATGCGCGGCGTAAAAGAACAACTCTTTGGCAGCCTCGTCCGTCAGCCGCCAAAAACGGTCGAGGAATTCATGCAGGAAGCCTGCACGATTGAGAAGACCCTCGACGTCCGAGCTCGGCAGTACAACCGCCCTTCCTCTGTTTATGCAATCCGTTCGGACACGCCGGCCACCACCAGCGACAGCTTGCGGGACGTTATCCGCGAAATCGTCCGAGAGGAGCTACGCCGATTGCTGCCATCCTCCCCACAGCCACAAGCATCGACTCTGATGGACGTGGTACGGGAAGAAGTGCAACAGGCACTTGGCACCCCGACGGCCACAGAACCCCAGGCCATGACCTACGCCGCTGCAGTAAGTACTGCTCAGCCCCAGCGACAACCCCCACGTCCTCCCCGAGATGAGCCAATCGTTCCACAACGCCGCCTCCCAGCCCCCGCCCGCCCAACCTATGACCGACGCTCAAGCCCCAGGAAATGCGACGCCTGGAGGACTTCCGACAACCGGCCGTTGTGCTTCCATTGCGGTGAGGCCGGCCATATTCTTCGTCACTGCCCGTACCGACGTATCGGTCTTCGAGGAATTGCCGTTAACGCCCCACGACCACGCTTCGGACAACGTCCGCACGAAATCGACGAGTACCTGCGTCGAGAAGAGTACACGCCGAACCGCTTTTCGCGCTCACCATCGACGTCAACCTCGCGCTTTGCGTCGCCACGCCGCAGCTACGCAGCCGCGGTACGAAGAAGGTCGCCCAGCCCCCGTAGGGGAAACTAAAGGCAGCAACCTCTGGAGGTGAGGTTGCTCACGAGCTAAACGCCGAAGATTCTCCACCGACCACGCCCCATGAAGACGCTGCACCCGCGACGCCGCATGAAGAACCGACACTCGCTGCACTGTCGCCGCACACAATGCGAACCTCGAGCACGACGCAAGCTACCTTGAAATCGACGCCGCCACCCAGAGGAGCTTCGACCACACGCCCAACCCGTGACTCGCATACGCGACGAAGCCGTGACCCGACGCCGAGAGCGACATGCAATGCAAGAGCCAGGACCTCCGACCTAGAAGTGACTATCGACGGCCGGAAAGTTACCGCTCTAGTCGACACAGGAGCCGATTACTCGGTGATGAATGGAACATTCGCCGCGCAGCTCAGAAAAGTCACAACGGCTTGGGACGGCCCACAAATTCGCACCGCTGGGGGCCACCTCATTACGCCATCAGGACAATGCACAGCGCGAGTCACTGTCAAAGGACATACCTATCCTGCGACCTTTGTTGTGCTACCGCAATGCTCCCGCGAAGTGATCTTGGGTATGGATTTCCTTAATGAGCATCAGGCGATCATCGACCTGCGATCCAAGCTGATCACGCTTTCGACGGACGAAGCCATCGCTTCGATGAAAACTCGGGAAAATCACGTTGCCCTAAGTGTCCTGGAAGAAGAAGTGAGCGTCCCACCCCGTTCAAGCGTTATCGTGACCATAGGCGCCACGAAAGCCATAAACACTGAAGCCATCATCGAGGGGAACATGCAGTTGCTACTAGACCGAGGAATCAGCATCGCAAGAGGCATCGCACATTTCCGCAATGGCCAGGCCGAAGTACTGCTGACTAACTTCAGCGAAGAATACCGGCATATTAACAGAGGAACGACGATTGCTTTCTACGACGAAATATCTGACGTACGAGATTCCTTCGCCCTCTCCGACCCCTCCGCAGAAGATCCGCCTGACCAAGAGAACTCGCCCACTTTCGACATCAACCCAGCCCTGCACCGGAACAGACAAGACCAGATCCGCAATCTGCTTCAAAACTACAGTGAGTGCTTTTCGACATCGCCGAAGGTGCGACAGACGCCAATTGCCAAGCATCGCATTACAACGGATCAACACGTCCGACCTCTCCGTCAAAGCCCCTACCGTGTGCCTCCGCGAGAACGACAAGCCATCCGGGACCAAGTCGAAGAAATGCTTCGCGACGACGTCATCCAGCCTTCAAACAGCCCATGGGCGGCACCGGTTGTTCTAGTGAGAAAGAAAGACGGCGCACTTCGATTCTGCGTGGATTACCGCCGCTTGAACAACATAACAAAGAAGGACGTCTACCCCCTCCCCCGCATCGACGACACACTGGACCGCCTCTGCAACGCCAAATATTTCTCATCGATGGACCTCAAGAGCGGCTACTGGCAAATTGAGGTCGACGAAAGAGATCGCGAGAAGACAGCATTCATAACTCCGGATGGGCTGTTTGAGTTCAAGGTGATGCCATTTGGTCTCTGTTCCGCACCAGCGACGTTTCAGCGAGTAATGGATACAGTGCTGGCAGGCCTGAAGTGGCAGATTTGTCTGGTATATTTAGATGACGTCGTTGTCTTCGCCTCGAACTTTGAAGAGCACCTCAAAAGACTTCGAACAGTACTAGACGCAATCAAGTCGTCTGGCCTAACCTTGAAAGCAGAGAAATGCCACTTTGCCTACGAAGAGCTGCTGTTTCTAGGCCACATCGTTAGCAAGGAAGGAGTACGCCCAGACCCGCAGAAAACAGCCGCTATTGAACAGTTTCAACCGCCGGCCGATAAGAAAGCAGTGCGCAGATTTCTCGGACTATGCGCATATTACCGACGATTTGTGAAAAACGTTTCGCGCATCGCCGAGCCCCTGACCCAACTGACGAAGGCAGACGTGCCGTTTAAATGGGAAGCGCCGCAAGCAGAAGCCTTCAAGGAACTTCAGCGTCGTTTACAGTCCCCACCGATCCTTGCGCATTTTGATGAAAACGCCGATACTGAAGTTCATACCGACGCAAGCAGCGTGGGACTAGGCGCCGTTCTTGTTCAAAAAAGTGACGGGCTGGAGAAGGTCATCGCATACGCTAGCCGTTCCCTTTCCAAGGCCGAGGCTAACTATTCGACCACTGAGAAGGAGTGCCTTGCCATCATCTGGGCTACGTCGAAATTCCGCCCCTACCTCTACGGACGGCCGTTCAAGGTGGTCAGCGACCACCACGCGCTCTGCTGGCTTGCCCATTTGAAGGATCCCTCTGGCCGACTCGCTCGATGGAGTCTGCGTCTCCAGGAGTTTGACGTCACCGTCGTTTACAAGTCCGGACGCAAGCACACTGACGCCGATTGCCTCTCACGAGTCCCTGTAGATGCACCGCCGCTGGACGACGATGAGGGCGCCTTCCTGGGACCCATCAGCGCAAGCTCTTTTGCTCAGCAGCAACGCTCGGACCCCAACCTAAAAGGCCTCATCGAGTACCTGGAAGGCAAGGTTTCTTCACCCCCCGCTTCATTCAAGCGAGGACTGTCTTCTTTCTGTGTGCAGAATGTGGTCCTTGTGAAGAAGAACTTTACAGCGAACAAAACAGCCTACCTCCTTGTTGTACCTACTTGTCTCCGCGAAGAAGTTCTACAGGCTTCACACGACGAGCCGACAGCTGGACATCTCGGGTTTACTCGCACCCTCCGCCGCATTCAAGACAAGTATTACTGGCCCCGACTGTCTGCCGATGTCGCACACTATGTGAAAACATGCCGCGATTGTCAGCGACGAAAGACTTCTCCCACACGACCAGCAGGATTTCTGAACCCCATTGAACCTCCCTCAAGACCCTTTCAGCAGATTTGCATGGACTTGCTTGGCCCTTTTCCAACGTCAACATCTGGAAATAAGTGGATCATCATAGCGACCGACTACCTGACCCGCTACGCCGAGGCGAAAGCCCTACCGAACGGAACAGCAGCAGAAGTGGCCAAATTTTTCGTGGAGTGCATTCTTCTTCGACACGGTGCCCCCGATGTGCTCATCACGGACAGAGGAACAGCATTTACGGCGGAACTCACGCAAGCCATCCTGCGCTACAGCCAAACCAGCCACCGGAGGACAACTCTATACCATCCACAGACCAACGGACTGACCGAGCGCCTGAACAAAACCATCGCCGATATGCTCGCTATGTATGTCGATGCCGAACATAAAACCTGGGATGTCATCCTGCCTTACGTCGTCTTCGCTTACAACACCGCAGTGCAGGAGACCACCCAGATGACGCCTTTTAGGCTCGTCCATGGCAGGGATGCCACGACCACGCTAGACGCCATGCTGCCCAACGTTACAGAAGAAGAGAACGTCGACGTTGCCGCCTACCTTCAACGCGCAGAAGAAGCTCGAAGGCTTGCCCGATTACGGATCAAAGATCAGCAGCGGTCCGACGCCAGACGCTACAACCTACGAAGACGCAACGCGGAATACAAGCCAGGAGACCAAGTCTGGGTGTGGACGCCCATTCGCCGCCGTGGATTGAGTGAAAAGCTTTTGCGCCGCTATTTCGGCCCGTACAAGGTTCTTCGTCGGCTGGGTGAACTGGATTATGAAGTCATCCCTGACGCAATGACTGCATCCCAGCGACGCCGCGTACGACCAGAAGTTGTCCATGTAGTCCGTCTGAAGCCGTATTATGCTCGCTAAAGGCCGCTGCATTTCCATGCTCTATTTTCGCAAGATCCGTTTTTTTCCCTTACTAGTCGCATTATTTGTCTTAATGCATTGGGTCGATGCTTCTTTGAGAGGGGAGTAATGCCGCCAATATTTGCAGTGTTTGTTCGTTTTTCAAATCTGCCGCGACACCACCTTATCGCTTTGTTTGCGACGCAAGACACGACTAGATTTATCTCGATTGATCGCAGCCAGGCAAAGCTGATTCTACGTTGTTCCGGAATGTTCTAGTAACTTTGCGCCCTTTATCTCGAATGTTCGCTATCAGCTTTAAATTGAGCACGGCCGACAGCGGCGGGCATTCTGTTCGACGACCGCCGAGCACGCTTGTCGCTTCGCCGCCGCCGAGTGATTCAGTCCATTTTGGGTGCAAGTCAGCCCAATAAACAGTTCTTTTAGAAGACCCTTTCGTCCGTCTTCATCGCTGCTTCGACTGCCGTCACCACTACGTGACAATATGACCGCATACAGGAAAAGAACAGACTTTTTTCTCGTTTTGTGAGAACAAAAGACACTGACATTCTCCGTCAATTCAAAACGTTCCGCAATAAGTTAGGCGCTGACATTAAAAAATCAAGAAGTGATTATTACGCGAGAAAGTTCTCCATGTCTGATGGCTCGAAGGGAACATGGAATACACTTAACGATCTTCTAGGTAAAAGCAGAACCAACGCACCCGTCTCACTCCACATTCATGGTGCGAACTATGATGGCGCTGACCTAGCGAATCAATTTAATGGGCATTTCTTATCTGTTTTTCCACGAAAATCAACTGATGGTCCACATCAAGATGCCTCAGTCTATATAACCAGTAAACAAACTAATTCCATGTTTTTGTTACCATGCACTGACTCAGAAATAATTGCCATTATTCACTCCTTACGCAGTAATAGTGCTCCAGGTGTAGATGGCATAGCTCCAGTCCCGATCAAGAAAGTAGCAGATGTCATTGCGATACCATTAGCACATATAGTCAACCTAATGTTCACGACAGGCACATTTCCACATCAGTTGAAAATAGCTCGTGTCACTGCCATTCATAAAGGGGGTGACATTAATGATTTAAATAATTATCGGCCGATCTCCATTCTTTCAGTTTTCTCTAAGATTGCGGAACTTGCAATCAACACACGTCTTTCTCAATATCTCGACAAAAACCATGTCATCTCCAAGCAACAGTACGGATTTCAAAAAAACAAAACTGAGGCCGCCTTACTGGAAATCAAAGAAAAGCTAATTGGAAACATAGAAAATAAACTGCTAACAGTTGGCATATTCCTTGATATGAGGAAAGCGTTTGACTCGGTTAACCATAAGATATTGCTTGAAAAAATGCAGTGTTATGGAATACGAGGCGTTCCTTTAACCTTATTTGCTAGCTACCTTGACTACCGATCTCAAACAACTATCATTAACGGTATTTCATCCGGGATTGGTCAGATTGTGTCTGGTGTGCCACAGGGCTCCGTTCTAGGACCAACGTTGTTCTTATTATATATTAATGATATCGTCAACCTTCGTCCAGCAGACAACATTATAATCTATGCAGACGATACTAACGTATTTTTTTCAGGGCAAGATAGTAATATTTTGCAAGCAGCCTCCAATAGTTGGTTATCCCAATTGTCTGTTTGGTTAAAATCAAATAGGTTAGAACTTAATGTCAGGAAAACAAAGTACATACTGTTTAGAGCCTAAAATAAGGAAGTTCCGAACAACTTCCAAATTCACTTCGAACAAGCTCCTATAACTCGTGTCAGCTCTACAATGTTCCTTGGAGTCATTTTTGAAGAACATTTACTCTGGACAGATCATGTAAACTACGTTTGCACTAAAATGGCTCGCTCTGTTGGTAACCCAAATAAATTTCGCACAATACTGCCTCGAAAATTCAAACTACAAATTTATTTCTCTCTAGTCTTTTCGCATGTACAATATTGTTTGTTGATCTGGGGAACGACTACCTCAACCAATCTTGTGAAAGTACTTACTTTACAAAAAAGAGCTGTACGAGCGATTGATAATTTACATTACAGTGAGAGCACGGGTCCTTCCTTCCTCAACCATAGACTGCTAACCATCACGGCCGCTTACCACAAGAAGCTTGCTGTTTATATCAGAAACCTTATGAAAGGAAACTGGCAGACTTTCGAGAGCACATATTTAATTGCCCAAACAGCTTAAAGTCTAAGGCACCCTCAATACCATGCATCAAAATCCCGTACAAACTATGGGTTCCAAAAATTAACTCACATAATTCCTCATACATTAAACACCTATCCATACTTAACAGAATTGTCAGTACAAAATATGTCCGAGGTCAGATTTAGGAAATCTGTTCATGAATATTTTTGTTATAGCTAGTTGTGGTGTGTTTTTACCTAATCAGTTTTTGTCTTTGTTATGTTTTGCTCTTAGTTTTGTTGTGCTTAGCTCTGTGCATGACTGATTTCTGTTTCGTTGTCAATATATCCGCTGCTTTTCTAGTTTCTGTTACTTATGGAAATTTTGTACCATTGCCAAGTGCCACTTTGTTTTTTGTTTTTCTTTTTACATGGGGAGGGCAGGCCTCTGTCAGGCGCTACTAGGCGCCTTTAGCTTGCTCTCCCTTGTTTGCAGTCTCTGTACTGGCCAAACAAAACCAATAAATGAAAATGAAAATGAAAAATGACTTGCATTGCGCATGGACCTTCACTGGTCCACATGCGGTGGGCATCCGGCGTGAAGGACGCACCAAGGGAGTCTGTGCTGGTTTGTTATGGAGGCGCACCTTCGACCGTTCGGTTTACGCCAACGCCATTTGGAAGAAACCTTTGAACGACTAGTTTATACCCGTCGCTGCCAAAAACCATCGGGGATTAATTGTCAGAACATTACATTTTTGTTATATTAGGGAAATTACTAGAAACAAATTGCCTGAGTCAAACGGAAATGTGCTGTTTGAAAGTGCTCTTGGGACTTAGCTTCCGCCTTCAAAAAATACGAAAGTCAGTAGGTTAGGAAACACACCGCTAGAATTTTTATACAGAATGCACATTGTTCAATAATGCACCTTATTTGAGCCACATAGAGAAATGGAAGTGCTGTAGAAAATGCGCATTGCACCCCTGTCAAACTGCGTCAATATTCCTGCTGGTCTCTGGGCTTCAGGTCAGTATTTCATGTATGCTTCCCCCACTAGCGATAGAATTCAAGATGGCTACTTAAGGAATGAAAAATTTAGTACACTCGTGAATAAAGCTCTTGCGATTCTCAAAATGTTTTCTTCTCTGATTGACAGAAGAACGACGATAGTAGCTTCAAGCCCAGATTTTTTTTTTATCCTTTCCATTGGCAGGAAAGAGGACAACAGTGATGTAGAGCAATGGAAACAGAAACGAAGGCTCCATGATTGCTGGCGGCAAGTACTGCGCTCCCGCCTAGCAGCAGCCGAAATGGAAACTACTGTGGGATGGACGTTGAAGGCCTCTATCAGCCATCGTCGCTTCGTTTCCGTTTGCACCAATGATACGATCGATCCCGTTCCCGACTCCGACAACAAAGTTGTCGCAGAGAACTACGGCCTGCATTCAGCGACTCAACCTCACACAGCGTGTAATGCTCTAGGGGGCTGAGGCTGCGCGTCGGGCGAGAAAGACCTAGCACCGAGGTCACGGCAGGCTCGCTGTCACCGTCAAGGCACTTCCAGGACTGATGTGCAGCAACTGGTACGGGCGGGCATATTTAAATTCTGTAATAATAGTCCTCGAAGGGCTGGTTATGCGACCCGGCACCTTGGTACGTTTACGATGCGAACACGCCGAGCGGCGCGTTTGCTAACGTGAAAGCGCGTTCAATGTTGGCTATACACAGCTTTTCTTCCTTGTCGCAGTTGCGTGCCGTTGCACGAACTTCGTCCGAGAAACGCTTAGAGAGGCACTGGGAGGCTTGCTGCTGCTCCGCCTTTGTAAATCAAGACGCATAACGAAAACATGCGGGCACGCATAACACATAGCCGCGAAGCACCCCAAAATATACCGAAACTCAGCTGGCCGCCTGTTGCGCCGCCAATTGTAGGTTTTCTTTGAATTTCAACAATCAGGTTGTCTTTTTTCCGTCTTCTTTGTGTGTTAATGGGTGCTAGTCTTTTTGAAACAAAACTTATACACTTCAATATCGATCGAACAAGTAACCTTCGTGCACGTTTGTCAGCCTCAATGATCTGAGGAGTCTTTTCTCCTATTTCATCATCAGGCTTGCACTTCAGAAATTGGCCTGTGGAGACTTCTTGCTCTTTCCTACCTTACAAGATCTTCTTTTCCGAAAAATTATTGTGTTTGTCTATAGGAGCTGGTATTCTATCGATACAAGCGAACTTCAATTTCTCCTCAGTGTCCCTTTAGCGTTTCTGCTATCGTCAAAAGCGTTCCCCGCGGTTTTCTATTGCAGTCGTAACTGTTCGATGCGACGGCTGGACACACTTTAAAGAAAGGTTTAGCTACATGTGGGATAAATGGATCATTACCTTCAATATTTCTATTACAGTGTCTTACAATTCACCAATTTTAAAAATTTTTGTTCGAGAATGTTTGACATGGTTGCGCAAAATGTACACCTTCATTTTTCTTTCTCTCTCCAACCAGTGCAATCCAGGCCTGCTCTGGCCGCGATGCCCCGAAGGATGTCTCTGCTTTCCCCTCAAAGTGCGGAGAGAAGTGAGCACCCGTAGGAAGGGGATGTGCCTCGACCCCAGCATCAAGAGGCCTCCGGCTTACTCTCCGCCAATTGTAACAGGACCAGTTGGCCCCGTGGCATTTCCTCGCGGCTGAATAAAAGTGCTGTTCGAGCTGTTACCCAGTGCGCCTATTTAAAGACGAAGCATTTTCCAGGGTTGGTTTGCTTTGGTTTGGTTTATGACAACTTTAATGTTCGGTGCTACCTCCATGGGAAGCCAACTTCTCCAAGTCTTCAAAAATTGCCACCTCCCGCTCCTGTGGGCTCCGTGTATTCCAAATGCTGCGAACAATCATGATCCCATGGCCTTCAGAATACCTTCCTGTAATAGATGCCGTCGGAATTTATTCTATTACAATGCCTCCTCGCCCGCTCGAGGCACTCTGAAGGAACTGCTCACGTCACCCGCGAACGAACTCCACTGCGAAATCCACCAATGCCATCCCTCGGGTGCGCCGCGAACCAAGGGTGCTAAAAATCGAGGCACCAATCGAGACATCTTACTGTTGGGCTTCGAGTGCGTATGCGCTTCCAAAAAGAGCTCTATAACGGTCTTTCTCTCGTTAATCACAAGAAGAAAAACTCCGAGGAGGCTTTATTGGTTTATGCCTAGCTGGAAAAAAGAAAATTTACACACAGAGTTGGAAGGTCGGTCTTCACGTTTGGGCGTCTCGCAGGTGACTGGTCTCGGCATGGGGGCCACCAATCCTTCCTCCCAGTCTTTATGGAAGAGTTCGCCCACCTGCCTATGGTGAAAGTCGTTGTGATTGTTCAGCAACTGTATCCGACCGGGGAAGCGAGAAGAGGCGCGGTTGAAACGAGCGCGTCCCTCTCACTCTTTTCGCTCAGGGTGACATTAAATACCTTTGCTGGATCCCTCTTTGTTTTTTCTGTTGGGGGTCGTCTATCTTATTCTCTCTTCTCAACAAGCTGTTTGTAGTGACTCAAGATGTACGTCTAGCGTATATTTGTACTACGCCTATTAATGTATTGCGACCCACAGAGTCATTTTTGTCGTCGGGGTACTTTTCCATCACTAATAATTCATAAGACTGCATGACAGACATTTATCTCAACCACTTTTCTGCCTCTTTATTACCTTGTACCGTATAAACCTGTTAATTGAACCTCGAGCATATGAGTCTACTGAAAGCTCATGCAAGCCAAAGAATGCTAAGACTTCTTCCAACGCTATGACGGAATTTCTGAAAAGCAACGAAGTGACCGAACTAAAAAGAGATCACAGATGTTAATGCGTATTACTCCCTACGTGCCTGGTATGATGAGTGCTGCTTCAAAGAGCATTTGATTTGATTTTGTGACCACAGTTCACAAATATTTTCAGCAGCTCTATGAATTAAAGCAATCTCTGTTCATGTATATTTTGTTGCGCGGAACTGCAAGGAAGCTGCATGTCATCAAAAGGATCGTACATGTTGGTGTTGCCTAAACCAGCACAAATTGCAGGTCTCACACAGCAAACTCATGTGACCGATGAGCCATTAGATCATCGAAAGGCAACACTACACGCCTAGTGCAGAAGCACCAGTGCCTTTGTGGAGGTGACAATGCTTGTACGAAACCGAAAACAAAAATCTAGAGAAAGTGTTTTAATGATTTGTCAAAAAATGGCTATTCGCCTGTAAGCATGTAAATGCTTGCTTAAATTTGCTTTGTACACACAACACTTAAAGGGTTTTATGATCACCATGTCTTGAAATAAAAAATCAGGCAGCCAAAAGTCGTAGGGCACGAGAGTTTGTTATTTTGGTGCACAATATTCAAAGAAGGCTTTGTACTGACAACAGTAATCAAGATGCTGTCCTGTCCATTGGCACACGCCTTGCGCGGCGAGCATTGCTTTGAGCCATAACTCTGGCTAGGATGTCAATGGTCATGAGTGGCTAGAATGTTAAGTCCTGAGAACACTAACACTGTTCTTTAAAAGGGTTCTTTATGTTAGCATCCAGAGATGGGCATCCTCACGAGGGCCTCATGAGGGCGTCCTCACCCTCTCCTCATGAGCATTTCACTCGGTGAGGTGAGGATGAGGGAGGATGAGCGGATGAGAATACATGAGGGCGAGAGTGAGGAAGGAAAGACATTGTCAGGTGAGGGCGATGGAGAGAAGACATGATAATGTGATGCGAGGTATGGAAGACATGATAATGTGATGCGAGGTATGGAAGACATGATGAGGTGAGGGTGAGGGAGAGCAGGATTCGCTGTTTGACGGCGAGGGTGGTGGACCGAACCGCACTCCGGGCTGACGCTTTTTTCTGTGCCGCCCGTTATGAATTCCCGTTTTGAAGCGCTGCTTCTTATGGTGTGAGGAATAATTTCGACCACCTGGAGATCTGTAACGTGCAATGACATCGCACAGCGCACGGACGCCTTAGAGTTTCGTCTTCATCAAAACGGAGCCCCCACGGTCGGGTTCGAACCTGGGTACTCCGGATCCAGGGGAAAGGCCGCTAGGGGGCCAGACGAAGAGAACGCCCTTCGCAAGTGCTCCTGCCTCGACGCCTCCTTACACCCGGCAAACATCAACGCAGTAGAAAATGGAGTACTCCATCGCTTTCTACTGATCAAGCGGAATCCGTGGATACCCGCTTTACATCCGTGAGTCCAGATTTCACCATTTTCTGCCCGTCGGAAAATCCAAGGCAGAGAACGCCGCGCTAAGCCTAGGCGGCGTCGGGCCGTCAGCCCGAAGGAACGCTGCTACAGCTCACGCCGCACCCGTGAGGATGACGGACGCTGACGCGGCGGCGTCGGCTGGAGCCACGACACCGCTCGAAGAGAATCTTCACAGCGACGACAACGCTACCGACAACGCTACCGACCACGCTACCGACAACGCTACCGACAACGCTACCGACCACGCTACCGACCACGCTACCGACCACGCTACCGACCACGCTACCGACAACGCTACGGACCTCTCGCAGAAGAGAACAATCGACAACGGGGGATGGTTCACTGCCAAATACCAGAACTCGAGACTGATTGCCGTTCCAGAGGCCGGGACAGACGCGGCGGACAATTCAGCGCTGAGCCAACCCAAACTCAAGTGGAATCCCTTTCGGCGAGAGAAGCTACCTCCTTTGCCAAAAAACGACTTCAAAGTCATCCTTAGACCGAAGAATGGACTCAACATCAGCGAACTGAGCACGCATCAGATGGCCCGGGCTATAACCAAAGCATGCGGAAAACCAGACATCTGCAACGAAGGCAGCTTCCTTATACGGCTGCACAACGGATCCAACATCGCTATACTCAGCACGCCAAGCATGGAGACTGCCAGTGCTGTGCAGTTTATTTCAAGTCTACGCTTTGCTGCAAAGAACTATGCAGTGACAGCTTACGTGGCCGCGCCGGACAATTCGTGCAAAGGTGTCATTCATGAAGTGGACGCCGGGACTACGCCAACTGAACTACTATCGCATCTCCGGGTACGTACCCAAGGAGTCAAAATACTTTGTGCAAGAATGCTTGGCAAATCCCAAAGCGCGGTCATTACCTTCGAGGGAAAGATCGTTCCACGCTACGTCTATTACTACGGCGGCGAGATACGTTGCTACCTCTATAGATCATCGCGGCAAGTGTGTTATACATGCTTAAAGGCCGGACATAGGGCGGACGTATGCCCGACACCTGACGTTGTCGTCTGCTCTAAATGCACCGAGAAAGTGATCGAGGACGGACACTCCTGCGAGCCCAGGTGTGTGCTATGCACGGAAGCGCATCCTACGGGGGCAAAGGAGTGAAAGGAACGCCTCAGGAAACCGAGACCACGGACGAGAAAAAAAGAGGAACCAGGCGGCGGAGACAAGGGCGGACGCGGCCGGGCCCGGAAACGCTGGTTCAGCGAGGACTCCAGTTCGAGATCCAAGTCCAGATCGGCATCGAGATCAGGATCAAAGTCGAGATCGGCGTCCAGGACCCGGGAGGATCCAGAAACCAAAAAGAAGCAGGAGCAGAAGAAGACCGCACCAAAAAGGAGGAAGCAACCAGGGTGAGCTGGAAAGCGCATCTTTTCCCCACCTCTCCCACTGCTCCAAAAAACACAAACACACAGAAAACAGTGATAGGTAACAACGCTAATGGGGAAGCTAACGAGGACGTTCAAGAGCTAAGACAAATAATTCAGACGCTCAGGGCAGAAAACGCCGAGCTGAGACAGAAACTAAACGATCTGATAGACGAACTAAAGGCCCAAAGAACAAGGCAGAGCAGCACTAACCCGCAAACAGACGAAGCTCAGGCGACAACTATAGGGCGCCAGGAATTTACAACTGCCATGGTTGCTGTTAACAACGCACTGGCAAATCTTAGCAACCTCATCTCCAACATCCAAGACGAGACGCGCAAGGATAGAGAGCGTCTAGTACAATTCACAGTCATGAAATTCAGAGGAAAACACTATAACAGGCCATCCCAGTATGGCGAGCAACCGTAAACGCTCGGTCAAGTTGGAAACCCTTGAAATATGGCATCAAGGGGTAGAAGAGCCTTATGTCAAAATACTGGAAGATATATACAGCAACTGCACAGCTACTATAGTCCTCCATAAAGTCAGCAATAAAATTCCAATAAGGAAGGGCGTCAGGCAAGGAGACACGATCTCGCCAATGCTGTTCACCGCATGTTTACAGGAGGTATTTCGAGGCCTGAATTGGGAACAGTTAGGAATAAGAATAAATGGAGAATACCTAAATAATCTGCGATTTGCTGATGACATTGCCTTGCTGAGTCACTCAGGAGGTGAACTGCAAATCATGATCAATGAGTTAGACAGGCAGAGCAGATCAATGGGTCTAAAAATTAACATGCAGAAAACCAAGGTAATGTTCAACAGCCTAGCAAGGGAACAAGAGTTAACAATCGGCAGCGAGAGCCTAGAAATCGTGACGGAATACGTCTACTTAGGGCAGGTAGTGACAGCTGATCCGGATCATGGGAGGGAGATAACTAGAAGGATAAGAATGGGGTGGAGTGCATATGGCAAATTCTCGCAGATCATGAGTGGCAGTTTGCCAATTTCCCTCAAGAGGAAAGTGTACAACAGCATAATCTTACCGGTACTCACCTACGGGGCAGAAACGTGGAGGCTAACGAAAAGAGTTCAGCTTAAGTTAAGGACAACGCAGCGAGCCATGGAAAGAAAAATGATAGGTGTAACGTTAAGAGATCGGAAGCGGGCAGAGTGGGTCAGGGAACAAACACGGGTTAATGACATCCTAGTCGAAATCAAGAGAAAGAAATGGGCTTGGGCAGGGCATGTAATGCGAAGGCAAGATAACCGCTGGTCCTTAAGGGTAACGG
The DNA here is from genome assembly GCF_052857255.1 of Amblyomma americanum. Lineage (NCBI taxonomy): Eukaryota > Metazoa > Arthropoda > Arachnida > Ixodida > Ixodidae > Amblyomma > Amblyomma americanum. The sequence goes on along the minus strand of NC_135506.1, from coordinate 121,245,227 downwards.
AGTGGATTCCAAGAGAAAGTAAGCGGAGCAGGGGGCGGCAGAAGGTTAGGTGGGCGGATGAGATTAAGAAGTTTGCAGGCAAAGGGTGGATGCAGCTGGCAAAGGATAGGGTTAATTGGCGAGACATGGGAGAGGCCTTTGCCCTGCAGTGGGTGTAGTAAGGCTGATGATGATGATGATGATGATGATGATGAAATATGGCAGTGGAACTGCCGTGGGATCCGCCGAAAGCAGGGTGTTCTTAAACAACACATCACAAATTGCACCTCTCCGCCAGACATAATCGCCCTACAGGAAACCGGCTGCTCACTCACTCTCGCGGGGTACTCAGTCTACGAGGGGCAGGGGCAAAGCAAGGTCGCCACGCTGGTTGCAAAAGCAGTCACCGCAATCAGACACGACATCGACGGAACGGACATTGACCACGTCCTTATAGAAATCATTACCCAAAAGAGAAGCCAAGAAAGCACCTTCCTACTTAACGTGTACAGCCCGCCAAGCCAGAGGAAAGCCAATTTCAGCTACCTGCTAGGCAAAGCAGAAGAAGCAGCAGGCAAGAACGGTATCGTTATTCTGGGGGACTTTAATGCCTGGCATAAAAGTTGGGGCTACGTTCGGGAAACCCCGAAAGGCAGGGATCTAGCCGGGGAAGCTGATCGTAGAAGGCTCACCCTCATCACCGACCACACCCAACCCACGCGAGTGGGGAACAGCATCAACCGAGATTCGTGCCCAGACTTATCATTTGTCAAAGGGGTAAGGCACGCAAGATGGGAAAACGACGGCGAAACTCTAGGCAGTGACCACTGCATCCTGCGCATCCATATAGAAACCCTCCCGATCAGGCGACAACATGGCCAGGCTAGACTGACAAACTGGGAAGCCTATAGGAAATCCAGGGCACAGCATGAAGACGCTGAGATCACCGACATAGAAGGCTGGGTCGCAAGAATCAAGACAGACTGGCGAAAACTAACACGAAAGGTCGCCCTCACTACCAACACACCCGAGGTGGACAAACATCTCTTACACCTTTGGGACGCCAGACGGGGCCTACTAAAAAGGTGGAAAAGGCAAAAGCATAATAGGCGGCTCAAGCATAAGATCGCTGAGGTCACCAGACAAGCTGAAGAATATGCGATGGAGCTCTCGAGGCGCGACTGGAACCAAAAGTGCAACGAACTTCAGGGGACTCTAGGTTGGGCCAAGACATGGGCCTTGCTAAGGGCTCTCATAGACTCAACCACCACAAAATCCGAAACCCGTAAGACGACCCAAAGGATCGCGCACCAGTTCCAAGGCACTGACGAGGAAATGCTACAGAACATCAAGCAGCGTTACATCGGCAATGCAACATACGCCGACAGCAGCTTGGCATACACGGGCGAAACGAATCCAGCTCTGGACGAACCCCTTACCATAGAAGAAGTCAGACACGCTGTGATGTCCGCCACAAAGAACACAACACCAGGGAGGGATGGCATCACCAATGCCATGATAAGGAATCTGGATGACCATTCAATCAAAAGATTCACGGAGTTCATCAATAAACACTGGGAACAGGGGACCCTCCTGGACGACTGGAGACATGCGGAAATAGTAATGATTCCGAAGTCCGGAAAGACTCCACACCTGGACAATCTTAGACCCATTTCCTTAACATCATGCTTGGGAAAAGTGTACGAGAGAGTTGTGCATCCCAGGTTGCAGACCCACCTTGAGGACAACGAACTCATGCCGCACACTATGTTTGGATTTCGAAAATATCTATCGGCACAGGACGTTCTCCTGCACATCAAGGAGGAGGTGCTTACTTCCGTTCCAAAATATGGAGAAAACATCTTGCTCGCTCTCGATCTTCAAGCGGCCTTCGACAACGTCAGTCACAGGGCTGTGCTGGAGGGGCTCAGCAAACTGGGTTGTGGGCAGAGAATATTCAACTATGTGAAAGCCTTTCTGACTAACCGAACCGCTACCATTGGAATAGGAGGCATCAGGACTGACACCTTCAACACCCCAGAAAAAGGAACACCACAAGGCTCTGTGCTATCACCTATGCTTTTTAATATTGCAATGATTGGTTTAGCAAAGGCGCTCGAAGAAATTGAAGGAATCAGGCATGCTATCAACGCAGATGATATCACAATCTGGGTGACAAGGGGATCCTTAGGCGAAAAACAAGAGCTTCTTCAGCGAGCGGCAGACACGGTCAACGCATACGCCCGACACTGTGGACTTGCATGCTCCCCTGAAAAATCCGAGGTGCTCAGAGTCTACAGAAGAGGGTATGATCTGCAAAACTCCATAGATATCTACATAGGGGAAACGAAGGTTCCAGAAGTATCGAAAGTTAGGATCCTCGGCATGTGGGTCAAAAGCAACCGTCGTATTGATCACACGACCAGACAGCTAGCAAATACCACAGCACAGATCACCAGGATGATTGCAAGAATTTCCAACAGAAGAAGAGGTATGAAGGAGGAAGACACATGTAGGCTAGTACAGGCCCTCGTGGTCAGTAGGATCTTATACGGCGTCCCCTACCAAACACCGCTCGAGCAAGAAAAGGAGCAGTTGGAGGCAATTCTTAGAAAAGCATACAAATGCGCTCTCGGACTGCCGGTCAGCACTTCGACGGAGAAATTCCTTAAACTGGGCATAAACAACACAGTACAAGAACATATCGAGGCCCACCTTATCGCGCAGAAAACAAGACTGATGCTGTCCGCAACAGGCAGAAACGCGTTGCGGTTGCTGGGCATGAGGGACGCTTTGAAAGAAATCAATAGCACAGCGAGCGTTCCAAATGAAATCAGGAGGATCATTGAGATCAGTCCGATTCCAAAAAACATGCATCCAGATATACATAAGGCGAGAAGAAAGGCAAGATCTGAATTCCATGAAAGAAGCTTCGCCGGGGCAAAACACGTATTATATGTTGACGCAACAACATACAGACACCGATATGGCTCGGTAGCCAGCGTGGTGGATCACCAGCTCAGGGAAATCAACTGCGCTTCGATAAAAACCAACAACATACTCGAGGCTGACGAAGCAGCAATTGCACTCGCCATCACCCAGCAGAGTGACGAGCCCCATGCACACATCATTACAGACTCGCAAGAGGCGTGCAGAAGATACAGCAGTGGACGCATATCCACTGCAGCCATTCACATACTCAAGGCGAGGACAATCACTTTTACGAGATGCTTCATCACGTGGACACCAGGCCATGAGGCTGTCAAAGGGAACCAATGTGCGGACGCCAATGCCCGAGCATACGCCAACCGGGAGGCGCGCACCGAAGGGGAACTGGACGCAGTCACTAGACGGTATGGAGCCATCTTAGAACACCAACGAGCCCTCCGGAGGACCTACCCGCCACCCCACAAAGACCTTAGTAAACAGCAGTCGGTTGCCTGGAGACAACTACAGACTAATACATACCCCAATCTGAGTTTACTCAGCAAAATCTATCCATCCACTTATGAAAACAAATGCCCGCTATGCGGTGAACACGCAACGCTTTACCACGTTACATGGGCCTGTCAGAAAATGCAGGCAGCGCCGATAAACAACACACCTACACCGGAGCAGTGGGAGGCTGCGCTGTCCAGCTCGAAGCCTGAAGAGCAGCTCAAGCTGATCGACAGGGCTCGCAAGACTGCAAAGGCCGCTGGGGCCCTGGACTGAGGGCTCCACCTACGCTGCGAGAAATAACCCTTATACAATAAAGTTTTTCATTCATTCATTCATTCTTATGGTGAAGATCCCGGCGAAGAAATAGTTCCTGCATTCTGGAGGTACACGAGGTAAGCACGAAATGCAGGTGCAGCAAACCTTCTCAGTCGCCGTGACTACACCGCCGAAAAAAAGCGCTCTTCTAACTCAAAAACATTTTTTTTAATTCTGCAAAGTATTCGGTGACACACCCTGTATAGTGCTATAACAATGGTTCTCTGGCTGGGCCGTGCGGTTGGCTGCCAATCCAACGAGAACCATGGTACCGCAGTCAACATTTTCATCACCGGCCCCGAGTCTGTCCGATGATCAGAGTGCCGAGTAAAACACAAGTTATACCTAGTAAGGCTGCTGAATTCCCAAGTTCTTGGCCTTCTTTGCCGGAACGAAGTCCGATTTCAGCTCATTGAGGTTTCACACAATTGGCTGCAGCGCAAAAAACTATTTTGCGCAATTACACTGCCAAAACAAAGCCTGTTGGCGGTGATCGTGTTGAATCTTTTTATTCACACTGTGCGTAGTTCAGTACAGTCATATCTTCTTTCTATATTCTATTTTCGCTGGACGTGCGGTATAGTAAAGCGGTGCCGCAATGTGGCGGGCAAAAGCGACCACTGTAGTCTTACCTTGAAAATAAAGCAGCACCTTAACCACCTTGGTCTGAATCATCGCTCGCTCCACCTTGCATTGTACGATGTGCTAAAAAAGAAAAAAATTGTACTGCTCTCCACATAACATCAACATCTCTTGGTTTATTTCTGTCCATGGTAAGAGCTGTGACGGCGCAATCGCGCGCCTGATTTTATGAACCAAATTTCTAGCAGGCATGGTACGTAACTGACACTCTGCGTCTGAGTAAGGCGTAGACTTGCAAGCAAAAAAATCACGGCTGGATTGGCTTGGGGTTAACAATAGATTATCGTGCGCTAGCACCGTTAGTCCTGTTTCGCATGGTCTATTTTGACTTTCTATGCTGTTGCTTGGCCTGAACATGCTTACTTTGGTTGATATGTCAGATGATGTAAGTTTGCGTTTTATTACATCATTCTAGACTTGTACTGCGGTATAACTGGTCATTCTCTACATTCACAGATACCTGGGAGTCCTGATTCCGCTCGAGGCGCAGAGGTGTAGCGGTTGAGCTACGTGCCACTGCCCTGCGATGAAAGGTGCTGCCATCGGTGGTACTTTGTGAGCCCTATGTTGTTCCTGAGGAATCTCTCGCGACTAATCATTAAATTCAACTACCAGGGTGGGCAGTTTGCTCACAATCCGATAGGCACCTTATGATGACGTCACAACGTCACGTGACCAAGGTGGCCCACGTGCTAGAAGCAGCCTTCGGACAGACAATACAACCGCTTTTCGTCGGATTGGAAGCGCCACAGCACTAAAATGGCAACCACAGGAATCGCTCACTCACCCGCCGCGGTGGCTCAGTGTTTAGGGCGCTCGGCTACTGATCCGGAGTTCCCGGGTTCGAGCCTGACCGCGGCGGCTGCGTTTCGATGGAGGCGAAACGATAAGGCGCGCGTGTGCTGTGCGGTGTCAGTGCACCTTAAAGATTCCTAGGTGGTCGAAATTATTCCGGAGCCCTCCACTACGGCACCTCTTTCTTCCTCTTTCCTTCCACTCCCTCCTTTTTTCCTTACCTACGGCGCGGCTCAGGTGTCCACCGATGTGTGAGACAGATACTGCGCCATTTCCTTTCCCCAAACCCAATTTCAATTTCAATCGTTCACTAGACTCGCGGAGTTAGTGAATCGTGATTACCATTATTCATCCAAACGCTGCATTTTAGCCAGCGGTTTCATTTTCACGTGGCCTGAATAATGTTAATTTTAAGCTTCCGCATAAGAGCCTCACTGCAGCGGAAAGGCGACACCGCACCGGGGAAAGACACTAAAGCAATAAAAAAATTTAACGCTGGTGGAGCCGGATCCGAACTCGCGGCGGCGCTAAAACATCAGTTACGCTGGCCGCTGCATAGAATAACTAAGCCTTCGCCACAGCTTTTCTTTAAGTATGACATTTATGAGATTGAAAATATATTCTATTTAGATTAACTAAATTATTTACAAAGCTGTTAGAGTACGCCGCGAAACACATGGCAAAAATACAGCAACCGAACAGTAGACGCGAAGTATAGGCTGAGCTCATCACCAAGGAGTGCCACTCCAGTTTTAAGTCGGTCGGTTTATACACTTCCCTAGTTTGAACAATCAGTTGGGAGAGATCCTAACATCCTGCCTGTACGAACTGCCAAGCTCTCGAGCTGTACTTGCAATGCCATCGTCTTCGCCACGTAGGCGCGTTCACGAGAGTTGTTTTTGAAAGTGCCAGTCTCTGCCGCTGTAGTTTCTTCTTCTTCACCCCAGGTATGTGGCACATACCCACACGGGGGGATTGGCCAAGGTGTAGTTGAATAAACAAAGAAGTTTCCATGGAAGATGACGACAAAATTGTAGCACCAATCGTGAATTTTGAAAAATCAATGAATAAAAACAACAGAACAATATTGACAGTTAAATAACAGACAGCATTTTGGTGAAAAATGAAGAGCTCGTAGAACTTTAAAAGAATTAGCACATCAACCTACCAGTTGCAATTACGTAATCGTGGAGAAACCCACAAATAGAACCCAATGCAAATCGCTTGGCGTTCGCACCAAACGATAATAATACTGGCAAAGATAAAGGGAGCCCTAACCTGGAGAGAGGGACCTCCAGGTAAATCTTTCTCTGAAGTACGAACTTTAGGCAGTAGAGGAGAAAATGGTCTAAAGATTCAACTTTCCCACATGCGTCACATAGGTTCGTCGGTGTCAACCCACACCTGCATAGATATAAATTCAAACTTGGAATCCCGCACCGCAACCGCGTCATTGTTACCTCACACAGCCTGCATTTACACGAACGGACGTTCCAGTTATAGGCTAAGTGCTGATAGTCAGTGGTATTTAGTAAGGGATCTCGTAACCTGGCAGATATATGTAGGAACCGCTGAAACCTGGAAATCGCCATCAGGCTGAAATTCGGGACGGGATGTGTCACTGACCCGTTAAGAGCCGACCTTGCTAAGTAATCGGCCACCTCATTTGAATGAATACCTGAATGGCCAGGGACCCAGACAAAACGGACCACCTTCAAAGTGCATGGGACAAAAAAATCGGAGGATACGGCTCAAAAAATCTTCTTGTGAAGCGTCAAGGGAGACTAACACTAACAAACAGCGAGAATAATAACATGAGACACATGGCATGGAATTTTGTGAAGGGCCATTCCAAGAGCCAAAAATTCCGCAAAGAATATAGGAATATAATCTGGGATGCGGACAGAATAGCTCCATGCCAAATCCTGTGAAAAGATGCCAACTGCAGCATTTTGGCAGTTGACGGAGGCATCGGTAGCAAGCACCGTATGATGAGGGTATTCCTCTATGTGATCCGAGAGAATACCGTTTAAAATGTTTGCGGGCATGTGTTTCCCATGAGATGGGAAGATGTGGTCGAAATGGAATTCCACTGCTGCTGGCGTGTCATCAACTCACTGCAAAGAACTGAGATCAACACCAATCGGTGTTAAAAGGTTCTGCGTTAACATAATTTGTGGCATTTGATACCGTGGCCAATGATGAGAAAAGAATAAGGCCGGCTGAGGCACAAAAATAGGAGTACTGACATCAGTCACAGGGTCCGTCGACCTGAGGAAAGTTCGCACCGTGAGTATTTGAAAACGGGAAGTTAGATCACGGATACGGGCTTCCAGATAAAGCAGGGCGTTTGAAACTGATTTTGGGAAACCAAGGCAGAGGCGGAGAGCACGCCTTTCCAGTAAGATTAAGGGTTGAATCTTGTAGCTTGCGCTACCAGAGAACAGAATGCAACCAAATTCAAGTATAGGTCTTACGTAGGCTTTGTATAGTAACAATCACGTGTCGCGGCGCATCCCAAACTTTTTATTGGAGATTCTTGTCAGCCGGCCTAGAGCGCGTTCTCCTTTAAACGCATTGTTCTTTATATGAAGGCTCCAATCTAATGCTGGTGATAAATAACACTCAGATATTTTACGTATTCCACTTGTGGAATCTGGAGAGAGCGATGGACTAATGAAATGTGCAAAGGCCTGTCTGTAGGAAATACCAAAACTCCGCATTTGTCTACATTCAGGGATAAATTTTTACCCTGCAACCATACTCCAAGAGCATCCAAATATCCCTGCAGAATGTGGTAAAGGGAGTGGATATCCCTGGCCGAGGCGGAAAAAGCTATGTCATCTGCATACACAAAAACTCTTATATCAGGACGAATGGGGATGCCACTGACCAAAATATTAAAAAGCAGAGGGGATAGCACCGATCCTTGCGGCACACCTCTTGATTGATACGTATTTGAACATAGCGTTCCCTCGGCGCAGTAACAGAATCTGTCCTTCAGAAATTCAGATATCCACGCATAAATGTAGGTTGGAGGATGTAACTGAGCAAGTCTGTTAAGTAAAATAGTATGCTCTACACTGTCATGGGCCTTTGCTACATCAAAAGTGACAAAAGCTGAAACTTCTCTTCTGCGTAGCGAGAGCCGGATTCTGCTCTCTAGATCCACATGCGCGGACCATATAGAGCATCTACGGCGAAAGCCAATCTGGGCTGAGCTGAGACCGTTGATGTCATGAACATGTTTTGTGAGGCGACTGTGCACTATTCTTTCTATTAATTTCACTAAATTTGAAGTCAGAGCAATTGGCCGAATATTATCTAAGACGTATCCTTTTCCTACATCTTTCATTAATAAAATAATTTTCTCCGTCTTCCAAATGCTTGGAATCCATGCAATTTCCAGAGCAGCATTGACCATATCTAAGGGGGCGCTTGCAAACTCCTGGGCTAAAATTTTAATCATACCAACAGTGACACCATCTGGTCCAGGAGCTGCAGGATGCAACATTGCCAGGACTGAGAGAAGCTCTGATGCGTAAACCTCGGTATAATCCGAAGAGGGTGAAATTGTGCACAAAGGGACGTTTCTCTGCGTCTGGAAGAGTAACGCCAATCCCTGAGCAATACCCTGCAAGCTCTCCTGAGCCTTTTGTGGTGATAACACTGTTGAACTAGTGAGAAGAGGGACAGCAGAACTCTTGTTACGTTCCATGAATCTATACAGGGCATTCCAATGACGAGGATTTGAAAGATGTGTTTAAGTTTTGGTTGTACTCCTCCTTGGCTTTTGCAAGTGTTCTTTTGAAAAATGCAGAGAAGAATTTGTAATTTAACCAATTAGCTCTAGTTGCAGGACAGCCTCTTCCAGGCCGCTTTTCTGCGACGATAGGCCTTCTCACATTCTACTGTCTACCAAGGAGACGGCTGTTTATTAGAGGCTGCTGAGGGCACAGCGAATATTGAGTGGCCTATTGCATTTTGCAAAAATGAAACCGTCTACTGAGCTCTGTCATCCCGGCTTGTATTAACTATAGAGGCAAGTGTGGCGGACATCAGATTTTTATAAATTTTCTGGTTGACAAATTTATGGATTACACAACTAGTTTTAAGAGGAGATAAGCGGATAGTGAAAGTTATAGGAAAGTGATCACTAGACGTACCCTAATACTCTGTCGACCAATCAGTCACATCTAGCCTACCTGCTGATAATGTTAAGTCAATGGCTGAGCGAGCAACCCCTCTCATAAAGGTTATTTCTCTAGAATTGCAGCAGTGTACAGCATTTGCAGACAGCCACGACCACAGAAGCTGGCCGCAGGAATCAGTACGACTTCCCCAGTCACTATGGTGAGAATTAAAATCTCCTGCGATGACTGCACTGTTTGTGCCAGTCACCAAGCTGTCTAAACAGTCTGTGCTGTGTACACCTAAAGGAAAATAGACATTAGCAATTGTAATATCAGCACAATGCGAAAATGAAATTTTGATCGCTAAAAGCTCACAGTCAGGGAGAAGAATTTTCTTAGAGATAGATGCCTGATGACAGAAATTTTTAGATAGCATGGTTACCAATGCACCTCCCCTGCCAACATTTCGATCTGACCTGAAAACTCGAAAGTTTCTCATTGAAAATGATTTATACTGTGATAACCACGTTTCTTTTAAAAGTACAATATCAGGCTTATGCTTGTGAATAAGTATGTCTAGATCTGGAAGAGAAGACAAGACGGAACGGCAATTCCATTGTAGCACTTTGATACCTGCCATAATTATTGACCGATTGAAGAGGCCGAAACCGCCTCTTTACGGATATCAACATGGGGATGAAGTTTGGGTGGTCCCTTTTTAGCTTTCATCTGTCGAGAACTATAATTAGATGGTGATGACGAAGCCTGGCGCTTCTGCGTAGGGCATGACATTTCGACATCTGTTGTGCAGATGTCACTGCGACATTCACTGCTAGGAACAGAGATGTTAGGTGGGACCTGGGGAGCATCAGAAGGTGATGTAGAGCGGCTAGCGCTAGCTGCAGAAGTTGAAACAGATGCAGACGTTGGTGCTTGGACGGGTGTTGATGGTGACGCAGACTGAACTGCAACAAACTGAGCCAACGCCTCAGAGAAAGTGTTTAGCATTCGCTCAACCACATTATTAAGAGCTTTTTCTACTGTGGTCACAATTGAGGCAGTCAAGTTGGACTCAATGTCCCCAACAGAATTGCGCACACGACTAGCATATGAATCTTTTTTCCTGTTAAGAACAGCGTAAGCATCGGCTCTTGAGCACCGCTTCTCTTTGATAATGTCCAACAAGCTACGCTCTTCACTACGTTTTGCGCAGTTGGCATCATCAGCTGAGTGAATGTTGCTGCAGAGGCAACAATGAGGCTGCTCTGAGGTGCAGTTATCAGCAGAATGACCGTTTTCACATAAACGGCAGCGAGTCTCCGACTTGCATGCTTTGCCGCTATGCCCGAACCGCCAACAGTTGGTGCATTGAAAAGGGCGGGGTTCTAGAGGGTCAACACGGTATACAATCGGCCAGATTTTTAGTTCAGCAGGGCAGGAAGAGCCAGCAAAAGTTGTTATTACAGACTCAGTAGCAACACGCGAGCCGTTTACCTCTCTACTGCAGCGGTAGACTGAAAGGACCCCAACGTCTGCATCCTGAAATTCCTGTAGAATTTCTTGCGGGGACGATGCTGGGTCGACACCTCTTACGATACCCTTGACACATGCAAGCTGTTCGGGAATGAATGCTTTCACCGGCAGCGAGCTGAAAATTTTGCACTTAAGCAAGTCTGCAACACAAGCGATGTCCGAGGACTTGCACACAATTCCTCGACGGCCAAATGGACGCACTTCAGAGATCTGCAGGTATTGGGCAGTCAATGATCTTAGCTCCTTTTGAATTAGTTTGGGGGTTTTCATTTTGATCGCACCCACACCGGTTGGGACGATAGCCACGGGAGCCGCATCAATGCCATTTTTGTGGAAGGACTCAAGTGGCAGGCTTTGCGCTGGAAAGCTGGGAAACCAAGCTGCCGACCCTCCACCTGGGGATGTCAACGACATCTCTCAGCAAAACGCACTATCAGGTTCACATGAACTGCGTCTTAAACCACGCCTTGGCCAAAACCCCCCAACGTAGTACGGGCTCACCAAGGATGAACAAACCGGAACCACCAGAAGATGCAGAAAACAGCAGCGGCCAGCAAGAACACGTCAGCACGTCCGCTTCTCAGGCTCAAAGCGCAGTTTCAAAGCGTGGTCTTCATCTTCCATCCGTGCGCGTGGAAGCGTTATCAGACGAGCATGTTGCAAATCGCACGAAATGGCGGAAGATTAGAAGCAGTAAAATTCAGAAGACAGTGCAATCGCAATGTCATTGGGTAATGGTAATTAAGCGACCTACAAAATTTCCTTGTTCCGAGTCTGCTCTGTGCTTATATGGCACTTATTGTAATTGTCCTGGTAAGCGCTACTGAACAGTTCTCTAAATAATCTTGGCATAGATTAATTTTTGTACACAGACACAAGAACGCACTGAGTGATTTTAGCAGTCCATTTTAGCACAGCGGCCATGGCAGCAGCAAACGAGGCAGCATGCTAAGCAATCCTTTTCGAAAATAGAGCAGCGCGTAACAAAACAGGACACAAAGGAGTGACTCAGAACGACACGAGCGCTAACTGTCAACTGTTTATTTCTTGCTGTCGCTACGTATAAATAAGTGAGCCACAACGAGAAACGAAAACCAAAAAAGTTTGATAAGTCAGCCTTTCGCTGGTTGCCATCGATCTAGATAGGAGAGCTCTTTCGCTGACAGTGCCACTGATGCCACGCTCACACACTTGTTACCTGCACGCGAAATACTACGAGCCTCAATAATCTCTCGAACAATCTTATCATCGTGGCGGGTTATGATTTGGCTCTTCTTAAAAAGTGGCATGCACGAATTTGGACGGTCCCGTTTCTCATACTCGACCTTGCAGCGACGGCAGTGTTGGCTTAGGTGGTCCGATTTGTTTTCATTAACATTGTAGTCATGTTCTTTTAACCTGCTGTTCCCACATCTCCCTGTTTGCCCAATATACTCATGGCCACAAGACAACGGTACGCGATAAACACCCTCCTCACAAGTGACAAATTGTTTCTGATGGTCTATTACACATCTTTTTTTCTCCTAGATACCGCACGGATTGGTCTTTTAGCAAAGCATAGACAGTTCTACGGGTGCTGAAAATACAACTTCAACGCCTGCTCGTTTTCCTATTTTCTTTAGGTTGTGGGATGTATGATGAATGTAAGGGATGACAGCTACTTTCTTGCGATCCTGCTGATCATTGGTACCTTCCTGCTTGTTGAACAATTGGGCTTTTTTTATTTTTTTGGAGCAGGCCTTTAGCCAAAGAAACAATTAGTGGCCCAGGATACCCAGAATCAGGCAGTCGTCTAATCTGTGATGCCAAGCATTCTTGCATCAGGTGCTCACATGAGCTTTTGAGCGCATTTGCCAGGCAGTACTTGATAATGCCTCTCTTTACCAGTTTCCAATGCGCCGATACCGTTGGCAGTAGGCCATTTTTGCACGAGGTTCATAACAGTTAGTGTGAAAGTTAAGTCTAAGATCTAAGAACTTGATAGAGTTCTTGTCAGGAAGCTCATGCGTCAGAATTAATGAGTTTAAATGTTTTTTTAAAGGAGTCGAGCACGTTTGCAGCGTCAGTATAAAAATCTGCCTTAGAGTTGTCAATGATGATCAAAAAATCATCCACAAATCTAAAAATCTTTACAACTTTGGAGCTACTTAAGCTTTTCCCTAGGATCATATCATGCTTTGCAAGAAAGAGGTCGCTGAGAACAGGCGCAATACATGGACCAATACATATTCCACACTTTTGCAGGTGAACACCTTTGTCCCAGGTAGCCAACTCGCCCAACAAGCAACACTTCTGGCAGTCCTTTTTGCTTTGCTATCCAGGTTAGTGATTCCAGATCTGCACATCGCTACAGGAGGGACGATCGCTTTCTAGCGCTGCTGCCCTGCCCACTGTGTGTTCAGCATTTCCCTTTTTGCGTGACTGCATTATCAAAAATTCATTGGAGGCATTAGTTATCTCTTAACTGCGGAAGACGAAAGCCTTTGGCGACTCATTGCACTCATTTGAATTTGCCGCGCTTGAATTCATTTCACGACAGAGGAGAACGGCAGCTGGCGCGAGTGTGCCAGAAAATCGCGATACATCACAAGGTCACATGACCCCACAAGGTCACGTGACCTAGGTGGCGTGGTCACGTGACCTAAAATGTAACGAACGGACGTGAGCATGAGACATTAAAGGCCATCGCCTTAAAAGATCTGTTGTCTTGTGGCGGTGTTAAAACAAATCCTTGCCCGGTTGAAAAAAAAACAAATGCTATCGGAATTGCTAGAAGGCCAGAGCAAGATTAATTCATCAACTGCGGGGGGGGGGGGGGGGGGGGGGGCGCAGGCGTCTCAAAACATAACTGAGAATACATTTTCCTGTTTAGCTCAGCGAATTGATGGCACTGAAAAATAGTTATCGGGCCTAAATGTCTTACCCACGAAGGTAAAAGACACGAAATCGGCGATATTGGGACTTCAAGGGCAGCTTAGTACAGTCAGGAACCAGATAGACGATTTAGAAAACACAGGCAGGAGAAAGAACCTGATCATTTACGGAATAAAAGAGCTTAGCCAGGAGACAGCGAGGAACTGTAAAAAGATGTAATTGATGGTATTTTTCAGGGACAACTAAGTTTAACAGTGAGTGGTGTCGAAAGATGCCACAGGGCGCATAAAAAGGAAATAATGCGCGGCCAGTCGTTTTTAAACTCCTCGACTTCAGTGAAAAAATTCATTATTACGATCATGCTGTTAACTCAAAAACGCTAAAATCAGCTCAAAATCCAAAAACGAAAAACGTCAAGATCATTAGCTGAGGACTTTTCTAAACGAGTTAGGGAAATACGGAAACAACAGTGGAAAAGCTCTGAAGAGGGGAAAGAATTTTACCAGTCCCTGATGTACCCAATGTAAAGTGCATTTTTTTGTGCAACGTACTATGGAAGCGTTAGATATATTATTGGAGCAATGTACAGGCCCCCCAACTCTACCGTTTCCGTATTATAGGAACTGAAACAATATTTGTGCACGAATGGTAAACCAGATAATCGTATTATACTCTAAGGATATTTAAATTTGCTTGAAGTATACTGCTCAAATTTTTCAGTTAGAAACCACGACTATCAAGGTGAAGCAATGTTGGCCATTGCTTTTGGCTTCGACTTATTGCTGATTGTAGAACAAAATACCCCATTTCAGGGCAATTCTCAATCAGTGCTCGACCACTTTTTTTGTTAACGGACCAATTACTGCCAAAACAAACAGCCATAGTGTAGATATAATATCGAACCACAAAGCTGTACTGCTCACTACTGCAGACGCCGCATTAGATAAGAAACCTAAACATTCATCCTATCCAAACTTTTATCGAGCTTTTCTCGAGGTGCGTTATAAGTATCTCGGACTCTTGATCACTAATGACTTCACTTGGTCTAAGTACATCTGACTACATAATGGCTAATGTTAATCGCAATTTGTTCTTTCTGAGGAGAGCTTTGAGGCTTCCTACTTCTTCAGTACGACTGCTCGCATACAAAACATAATTCTGCCGATACTAAACTATGCATGCGTTATTTGGGGCACGGTCACTAAAACTTACACTAATACGATATAAATGGTGCAACGAAGAGCATCTCGCTTCATTTATAATAGATTTGGACGTACGTCAGTCAGCGAATTGTTAACTAAAGCGGACTTGAGCCCATTAACGCAAAGAAGCCGTGTGTCGCGACTAAAATTCCTTTTTCAACTTATTTCAGGGCATGTTAAAGAACACCAGGTGGCCAAAATTTCCGGAGCCCTGCACTACAGTGTCCCTCATAGCCAGAGTCGCTTTGGGACGTGAAGCCCCCAATACCAAACCATCTTTCAAGTTGTTAACAGCCAATATAAAACAGATCTCATGAGAATAATTCCTTTTTCAACTGGTTACGCCACTAGCCAAAAACATAGCCCCAGAGTAACGCCATTTACCGCGCTCAATAAGCGTTTTAAGCATTCTTTCTTTTCACGAGCAGTAATTGAAGAGACCTAACCAATGACCATGTTTCAAAATCATCTACGTTATTCTACTTTGTTCTTGTGTTCATTACCTGTGTTGTTACGTTGTGTTTACTTATCTGTATCCCACCCTGCAGTCCACAGAGGCGATTGCAGTGTAAGCAAAATAAATGTAGATAACAATGAAATTTATAAGTGCAGAGCACATGTATGCATGCAGTGCGTGCCAAAAGTAAAGGCCGAGTAATATTTTAGGGCCCAACTCGTAAATGTCTCGGTTTTGTCTCACGTATTAGCTCAAACAGCTCACACACACGTGCCCGCACACACACAACAGTATAAGCATCTGTCACATATATTAAGGAGCCGAAATTAAATTTTAAACGAAAGAGGTGTGAAGACGACGTGGATTAACCGAAGAATAAAAAGATGAAGAACCATTCTGTGAGGTGGAGAGAGATTATTGGTGGAGAAGAGAGGAAGGAGAAGACGACAAGGATTACGTAGACAAAGGCCAAGGCTATAAAAGGGGGAGGGAGAGCGAGGCACGTGGTTAACGGCAGAGAAGCGGAGGCTCCGGCGGGTCAGGGACACATCGGCTGGAAGAGAGCGACGCCGGCTACTGCTCCGGTGAGCTCGCGTTCTACGGCTTCGCACCGCGAACTTCGTGCCGTTCCTGAGCCCCGTTCCGGGGAGTCAACGGAGGACGCTACCACCTGCTACGGCCAGGGGTGTATCCAGCGCTGTTGCCACCCATCCGGGTGGTGCCCCCAACGCCATCAACACCGGCATCACCTCCACGGGCGCTTGGACCGGGAGCTTATACGACGCAGCCAGCGACGCCAGCCCAAGCACGTCGAACGCCGCCTCGACGTCGGCTACTGGATCTATACAACACCGCAGCCGCACCGAACCAACCATGAGCATGAACGCCGACAACTAATAGTAGAACGCCAGTAGTAGACGCTGGTAGCAGTGTGCCCGGGTCGTGTGTATTTATAGTCTTTGTGTTAGTTTTGTGTTCTAGTGGGTGTCACATAGGTGGCATTAAATGTGCGTCTGTGTGTGTACACCTGTCGCCTAGTCTATTCTTTCGCTCCGAGTGTTCTCCGGAGACATCCGTGACACTCACATATCTCGGTGGACACCCGAACCGCGCCGTAAGAGAAGGGATAAAGAAGGGAATGAGAGCGAACTCTGCAGCGCCTGCAGAAAGGAACTCTTTCGCGTCTTGCCGTAGTGAAACACTTTGATCCCAACAAGATTAGCGTTGCCTGCACATTCTTTCGGTACGAGTGTTATTCGGGGAGGTCCGTGACAAAGATAAATGGCGAGCCGGTGCCAGGATTCATTTCCTTTTTTTCCTTTTGCTTTGTCTCGGATCTTTCCGATCTCTTGACGGCAGAAATTATGGATTTGGCAAGAACGTTAGAACTGGCGCTCAAGCTAGGGTTAAGCAAGGAAGAGGCGATGCATCTCTATGAGGAGGAGGGAAAGAGGCAGAAAGAAGAAAGGGCGCAAGCACGCGCAGACGCTCGCGAGGCAGAAAAGCCAGAAAAGAAGAACTCGCGAAGCAAAAGAGCGCGAGGCGAAAAGAGTTCGTGAGGCAGAAGAGCGAGAAGAGAAAAGAGCTCGCGAGGCAGAAGAACAGGAGAAAAGAATGATAGAACATGAGGAGTTTATTTTGTGGAAACAGGCGCATGTCGCGGGAGGATATGAGTAGATCATGGACAATTATCAGCGTTCCTTAGCGCGAACAGAATCTCCTAGACCGGTCAGAGTTTGCCCAAGAAAGCTGATGGCTCCTTCCAATGACAAAACAGATGATCTGGACGCATATCTGCAAAGATTCGAGCGGATAGCTTTGGGGCAAGGCTGGGAGCGCAGTGAATGGGCCACGGCATTGATCATGTGCTTAGTCGGAAAGGCGCTGAATGTGTTTGGAAGGATGCCTGCTGCTGATTCCATGGACTACGAGAAAGTCCAAAAGGCGCTCCTTCAAAGATTCAGGCTTACGGCAGAGGATTTTCGTGAGAGATTTCGCACCGCGAAACCGGAGGATTCGGAAGCCGCTAAGAAGTTTTCCTGCAGGTTGACCAACTATTTTGATAGCTAGCTTGACTTTTCAAGCACAGAAGAGTTTTGAGGGGGTGCGTGGCAAGCTGTTCACAGAGCAATTTTTAGCGTGTTGAAGCTCAAAGCTAGTGCTATTCCTGAAAGAAAGTTGTGTTCATTGGAAGAGGTCGCCGACACTGCACTTCAATTCCTCAAGGCTCAGGGGCTAAGAAATTTGAGTAAGGCAAAGGAGGAAACCCAAACGATCCTAGAGACAGATGCGGCAAAACCAAGAGCATATGTCGGTGCATCTAAGGCACTAGTAAGGTGTTTTCTCTGCGGCAAGGTGGGACACCGTGCAGTTGACTGTCGGACTAGTAGCGCTGCCCAAAAAACACAGGTTATGTGTCAAGGTTGTAAGAGGAGGGGTCATACTCTGGATGAGTGCCGATACAGAACGCAAGACCGAGCTCAATGCGTTGTCGACTCTAGGGTAGAACTTGTCACGCCACCTGAAGTTCCACAGCTGAAAAAAGAGAAAACGCCGCTGCAAAATGAGGCAGTGAGTGGAACGCCCAAGTCGAAAGCAGCAATGCCGTTGGTGGTTGGGCAAATAGGGGACCGTCCTATATTGGTGCTTAGAGACAGCGGAGCCAACACAGCCTTGGTTCGGAGAAGCCTGGTGAAGGACGAGGATCTTACAGGGGCAGCGTCGGCCGTCACTCTTGTAGATAGCACAGTGAGGTACCTTCCTGAAGCCAGGATTCTAGTGTCCACGCAATATTATACTGGGCAGGTAGTGGCAAAATGCGTAGACCAACCCATCTACGATCTCATCTTGGCAAACATTACGGGTGCAAGAAGTGTCGAAGACCCCGATCCCGATTGGAGGATGCTCGACGTTGAAGAACATCCAAGGGAGGAAAAGCCCGCGAAAGCTCAGACGGGTGCAGTCAATTTCTCGTCGGCAGTGGAGACAAGAGGTCAAGCGACAGCCCGAGCAACGCAGCGTCCGCTCTCTACTCCCGTTACGATGTGCCTTAGCGTAACACCGGGCGAAATTGCAATTAGGCAAAATGAAGACCTGAGCCTGAAGGCCTGCTTGGAAAGAGTCTGGGAAAAAGTGAAAATGAAGAAGAGTAGTACGCCATTCAAATATCAATTGATAAATGGTCTTCTGCACAGGGAGTGCATATTTAGTTCAATAAGGCGGGTTCAACAGCTGGTTTTACCAAGAGATATGCGAGAGACCGTGCTACGCTGCGTTGCTCGGGCTGTCGGTTGAGCTCTTGTCTCCACTGCCGACCAGAAACTGACTGCACCCGCCTGAGCTTTCGCGGGCCTTTCCTCCTTTGGATGTTCTTGTACGTCTTTTACTCGGTAATATCGCGAGAAGTTGCAGACTAGAAAATATAACAGGAATTTTAAAATGACTTAGTAAGGGTTAGGGGGAGGGCCGACGATGTGAGGGTGAGGGCGAGGGAGGGCCACCAAACTTTTCCACGTGATTGTGAAGAAGGGCCGGATAACTTTTCAAATTGAGGGCGAGGGTGAGGGAGGGACATGGATTCAAAAGTGAGGGTGAGGGAGGAAAAGTAAAAATGGAGGCATTTGCCCACCTTTGTTAGCATCTTGATAATGCACTCTTCAGAGAGAAGCTTGTACGTGCGTCAGTGAACATCCTGCGTAGTACCTTGGGATTTGTCAGTACCAATAAACGAGCAGTTGGTTGTGATCGGCTAGGCTGACAACGGGTAGCTTGAAAAAGGGCATGACTGCACAGGGGCGAAAACAATTATAAGGATAAAAAAGAAAGTCAAGGTAAAATAAACAACAAAAACATTGGGCGAAACCCCCCACGAGTGGAGCTTCCGAATGGCCAGCCGCGCAAAAAATTGGTCTAAGCAGGGAAACATCAAGAAACATCGAAGGCGTGGAGAGCAAAAGCTATCTCTGAGCACAGCGGAGTGAGGCCGCCAACCAAGGCGCTCCAAGCAGAGCGCACTGAGTGTAGGGAAGCGGGTATGCGGGGGAGGAAAAAATTCCGGGGAAAATTTGTGGGCATGGTAGTTCTGTTCCAAATTTATCCGGAAAGGGGATTGATGATGCGGAAACAAACCCTGAAAAACAAACGACCAAAGTACCGGCGGGGGGTGAAGGGCTACCCCAAAAGAAGACAACCATACAAAGGAAAAAACACTGATAACTGAAGAAGGAAAAATACTCCCCGAAAGACCATGTTGCAGCGAAAGAAAAGCCTCCGTTCGATGGCACTCTCGCGAGCGGGAGGTGCGCCTTTTCTCTTTCAGTGACGCCGATCAAAGAGACGATCACGCAGCTGCCAATGATTTCTCAGGTAAGTCGATTACAGTTTTTTGTGCTTATGGACCAGTTTTCGAAGCACGGCAGGCCGCCGAAGTTCATGCAATGTACACCGATGTTCCCAGAAATCACTTTTTCCACGTTATGTTGGTATTAGTTCGAAAGCACTACATTGATGGGTAAACTCCAAGCAAGATCTTGCGATGTTTGTGGATCTGTGCCAAGCGAAATAAATAAATATAAATCAAATAAATATCCGCGACAGGGATTCTAACCCGCAGCGCCGCGACGAGATCAGCTCCTCTGGCCATTGCGCGAGAACACTAGACTATAGCCGCGGCCGAACACACCTCATGCGAAACTGCAACATACTCTCGCGCTATGCATTGCATATCGTCTTCTTCATCTACTAATACTACTGTCGAACTAATTCGCGCTTTGCGCCATACATGCTTGGCGTTAGTGACAGACGTACGCCGTATGCGTTGTGGCAGAAACGTGTTGGCGTTGACAACATTGCAACAGAAACGCGCCACTGCAGCATAGACCCTCAGCGAGCGTTGGGTAAATTAGCACTGACGATGAAACAGTTGAAGACGCGCATAGCTGAAACCGTGGGTCAGTGGACACCTCAATCGCTCTTTAAGGTACGTGGCGGTGGGGACCACCTGGAAACAGCTGTCTTGTGACGTGCATTTCATGTCATCTTCACCAACTTCCATCCATCCGCAATGAATCCAGAACACACCGCTATCGTCTACTGCCCTCTTAAAATCCGTCGGGGGGAGGGGGGGGCAAAATTTTACAGTGCTCTACCACTGAGTTCCGCAGTCACTGATTTCGCCGATCTTCGCATGAAGCCTGATCTTAAAACCATAGCCTCGAGCCGATAGCGAAATTAAACACGACGTGCTAGATCGTGAATGTACTGTTGCTGACGTGTAACGCTACTATAAAAGGGAACAGCGCAAAAACAGGACCCGCCGCTGTGGCTCAGTGGTTAGCGCGCTCGGCTATTCATCCGGAGTACCCGGGTTCGAACCCGACCGCTGCGGCCGCGTTTCGATGCAGGCGAAACGCAAAGGCACCCGTGTGCTCTGCGATGTCAGTGCACGTTAAAGATCCCCAGGTGGTCGAAATTATTCCGGAGCTCTCCCCACTACGGCACCTCTTCTTTCACTTCCTACTTTATCCCTTCCCTTACGGCGCGGTTCAGGTGTCCGCCAATAAGTGAGGCAGACACTGCGCCATTTCCTTTCCCCGAAAACAAATTTTCAATTTGAAACACACGACGAGGTAGAGACGAGGGAGAGATGAAGGACGCAGCGCTTGTGTCGTTTAGCCCTCATAATTCGCATTTGGCCGAATAAGCTAAACCGGCTGCATTTTTTCTTCTTTCTCTTTTCTTGTAGGAGCACCCTTCAACGAATACTTGCAAGCGAGCTGGTCACCTAACTGAGCTTTCATGTCCAGTACCATGGGAGGAAACCCGGCTGAGATGAATCGCTCAACGTGTTAACTTAAGCGAGACTCCATAGAATAAATGCAGGATCTGCTGTAGACATTCAGACGTCACCCTTTTACAGTGCTTCTTTTCGCTGGTTTGGAGTTAGCCAGCCGAATGGTACGATAAAACAGGTTTCGCCTACCTTGGTTCATAGGCCCAGAAATCATTGGCGGAATAAAACAACAGCCTTCGGTCAAGCAATACGACAGAGCGTTTAAAAGGAAATTCATGGGTCACATCAAGTGAGGTGATGGTGGCACGAAAAACCTCTTTAACATTAGATATATGCCGGTCAGGGAAGGTTCATGGGCATGATTCAAAAGTACAAGGCAGACATCGATTGGAAATCTTGACGATTGCTGGGAACACAAGGAACAAGTCGCTCAGAACAGCAGCAATGCAGGACCCAATACATATTCCATGCCTGAAAGAATACGCCTCTTCCCAAATGCAGAAGCTAGAACAAGGATAAAAGTTTAGTACTAAACTCAAGGAACCCATTGTCCGGAACATCGGGGTTGTTTCGAAAATCAGTGGGTTTCGGTGGGTTCATGAACGCCAGAATCAGTTCTTCCTGAAGAATGGAGTAAAATGATTCCTTGACGTTGATCAAAAAGGCTGAGAAGCACTGCGTCTGATCCTTACAAAATATCAGCTCCAAGCAGCTCTAGATCAAAAATACGACGCGACGTATTTCTGCCAAGATGCCTTTTCATTCACGATAACGCGAAACGGAGAAGCCATCTTTTTTTCAGCTTTAGCTGTGAAGAACACTTTCCTCCCGGAGAATGCGCTCTTAATCATGAATTATGCTAGGAGCTTGAGCTTAAGCTCGGCGCTCAGCTTCATTTCCCTATGTTTTATTAACACAAAAATAAACGGTGAAGGAATGGGAGCCCCAAGTCATGAAACAGCCATTGCACTCTGGGTGAAGGAACGCGGAGGTTTGAAACTAAGCTCTCAAGCACACTGGTCTTGAAGCGGTCTAAGTCTATGCAGCTGCGTATGTAGCCCCTGTAGACCACATCTGAAACAGTACCCGCGGCCGGACACCCGTGCGTGGGCGGCGTAAGCGAAGCGGCCATCGAGAAGCCTCTGGGAAACAAAACGGGCGTGTAAAGAAGACGTTACCTTTTATCACGGTCGCTAGACTACAGTGCTTTCTCAGTTGTTTCAATGCGAAGGCATTGTATGGCTCATCGGCAACGAAACCCAGCGTCAGCGTTGACCAGCAGCAGTGGTCCCGGAAATTCTGGATGACGTCACCATGGTATCAAAGAAAAAATAAATTTCCTTCCGAAGGTGCGGGGAATTGAATCCATGACTTTCAGGTAGCGAGAAGAGCATGCAACACATCGACCACAAAAACGCGTCGCTTCTTTGAGAACAAAGGTTAACCTATTATATGCCTTGCCTTAAATATGATTGGCTGTTGTGCCTTCCGGATGTGCAGGCCGGGCACTTTATATTTATTTTTTTCTGCCCAACCTAATCTCTGTATGCTACGGAGTAGGTGCGTGATTACAAGGTACTGCCCCATCTCGCCCAAGCTCGCACCTAAGATCGAAGACGCGCCAATCCAAAAGAACAAATACCCCGATCTCCGCCTGCCGTAGCACAGCCAGAGTCAAGGCTCGCCTGAGCCAATATGGCTGTGATGAAAACGTCCTATATGTCAACGCGGCGAAATTGCCATCCGGAACAGACGCTATATGGGATTATCAGTTACAAACACTACTGGCTGAATTCGTATTACGAGCTCCTTTCGGGGCATGAAATCTAGCACGACAACTGAGGAGACCGCCATAGCTATAGCCCTCACTTCTAGACGCCAAATGACCACGCATGACGAACACCACGCCAATCCGACATACACAATAATTACAGAATAGCAGACTGCGTGCCGCGCTTTCGCAAAGAGTACTTGATTTGTGCAGGCTGCGCGCACTCTCACCAATCCATCATGATGATACTCCCCTCCGTGCGCATCGCCTCGACCCTGCTCACGCCTCCCCTTCCCGGCAGCAACCTTCCGGACGCTGTCGACGGAAGCTAAGGATGAACCAGACACAAAGGGTGCCTGCGCGGCTGTGCGCACTGACACCCACATCACTAAATATTACCCTGCACAAAGAAGAACAACGCCACCACGGTTGTGTTGCGTGGTTCATGCGAAGGGGCAGACAAGTTTCCAGGGGCGAAGCGACGTTTATTGCCACATGCTCGTCGGTGCTTGGCTGGTCGAGATAAGCCCGCGCGCTAGTTGCGGCGCACGCCTTTTGTTCGTTTTTCGCGCCTGCGCATTACGGACTGCGGTGATAAGGCCAGACACCACATCCCTCCCCTTTAATATTGACTAATTTATCAAGCTAAACATCAGCTTCATACCTGTCCGGGGGTCGACGGTGTCTAGTCGGGTACCGTCTTGCACCCGCCGTCTGATTCCTTCGCGAAGCGGCAGGACCACTGGTGGTAGGAGCGGAGGATGTCACTGGGTGGACGCTTGGTGGAAACGCCAGGAACCCGCATCCCTCCTGGTCAGATGCCTCGCGGTCCGGATCAGTGGTCCGCGCGAGCAGCTGGTCATTGTGACGACGCCAGGTGAAACTGCCTCTGGGTGTGGTAGCACGAACGGCAAAAGGCAAAGGGCCGGACTGCCCCACAACAACACCAGGGGCCCAGTTTGGTCTGGCTCGATAATTGCGAGCCATCACTTGGTCATCGACTTCTATGTCACGATCACGACGTGTGCGAGCCACGGATTGCTTTAACTGACTACATGCAACCCTTCCTCCCACCGCTGGCTTAACAACATCGAGTCGATTTCGCAGCCGTCGTCCTAGTAACAAATTTTCTGGTGACTCATTTGTTGTCACATGGGGCGAGTTGCGATAGGTAAGCAAAAACTTGTGAAGCCTCAGATGTAATGTGTCCGCTCCGCTAGATTTACGAAGAGCGTTTTTAAGTGTCTGAATAAAACGCTCTGCAAGCCCGTTTGAGCAGGGATGATACGGTGCTGTAAGCACGTGACGACAGCCCAATTCTTTTATAAAAAGCTTGAACTCTTCGGAAGTGAACTGTGGGTTGTTATGAGCGACAATGGTTTCTGGGAAACCGAACCGCGCAAACAACTCTCTCAATTTGTCAACTGAAGCATCCGACGTAGTCGAGCGCATAACTAACACTTCCGGCCACTTGGAGTGCGCGTCCACGACTACAAGAAACATTGCGTGCAAAAAAGGGGCCAGTGAAATCCATATGTACGCGCTGCCATGGTGCTGTCGGCCAAGACCAAGGATGCAGGGGTGCTTTGCATGGCTCGCAACGTTGTTCTTGACAACCTACGCAGGCATGACACTACGCTCGAGGCCCGCCTTGATGGACGGCCACCACACGTAGCTGCGCGCCAGTTGCTTGCTGCGCACGATGCCTGGGTGCCCTTCGTGGAGTTCGTCCAGCAGCAAGTTGCGCAACTTTACCGGCACGATCACCCTCATCCCGAACATGATGCAGCCTTTGTGAACTGTAAGCTCGTTGTGTCTGTCAAAAAAAAAGCCCTTCAAATGTTTTTCAGTCACAGAGGCCGGCCACCCCACATTTATGAAATCTATCACTTTACAAAGCAAGGGGTCCCGAGCTGTTCGAGCAATGTCCTGGCTTGAAACTGGCATTGATTGCAACCGCATTGAATAAAAAGTTCTCTCTTGTGTTCCGTCTTTCACCATTGATAGCGGCAGGCCGGCGCGAACAGAAATCGGCTTCAGCATTCTTGCTTGATTTTCCGAAGATAAGCGAGTACCGGTAAGCTGGCAATGCGACAACCCAGCGCTGCAAACGCGCTGCTGCGATAGTAGGAAGGCCGGTTGTTGGGCCCCAAGATTGTTTGAAGCGGTTTATGGTCTGTGACTAATGTGAACGAACGACCGTAAACGTAGAAATGAAACACCAAATATTAACGCAAGGGCCTCTTTCTCTAGATGGCTGTATTTCTTTTCGGCATCGGTCAAGGTACGCGATGCTAAAGCTATTGGCTTTGCACTGCCATCATCCAAAACATAAGAAAGAACCGCGCCTAAACCATAGTGCGATGCGTCGCATGATAGCTGCAGCGGTGTGCACGGGTTGTAGTGCGCCAAAGTCGGCGGAGAGGCTAGCAAGCTCTTTATCTTGATGAACACTGCCTGGCAGCGCTCTTCCCAGCACCACGGGGCGTTTTTACATAGCAACCTGAAAAATGGTTGCGCCACCATTGCTAAGTTAGGTAGGAACTTGCCGTAGAAATTTACGACTCCCAGGAACGACTACAGCTGCTGCCTGTCTTTAGAGGCTGGAGCCTTGAGGAGTGCATCAACCTTCTCCTCGTTGGCGGGATGCCTTGTGCGCCGATTCTGTGTCCGAGGTAGCGTAGGTCCTTCTAATGTTGTTCAGGTTCCAGATTTTCGCCCACTCCAGCCGGACGGCGTGGAGCC
This sequence comes from Amblyomma americanum, assembly GCF_052857255.1. NCBI lineage: Eukaryota > Metazoa > Arthropoda > Arachnida > Ixodida > Ixodidae > Amblyomma > Amblyomma americanum. The sequence continues at coordinate 121,219,549 of NC_135506.1, read as the reverse complement.
ACTCCCGGCCCAGTAGAGGTGGTCCCTTGTGGTCTACGACGTAGAGTGGAACTGCAGAATGGTCGCCGTGCTGCACGTTGACCGAAGAGACCCCCCTGGGGTCGTACCATTGCTCCTGTGTAGGTACGAAGTCTAACTGTAGTAGGCTCCAGTACGGCAGAGGGAAAGAGCTGGCGGAACTGCGTCTTTGACTATGACGGAAACAGCCGCACCCGTGTCTAGCTCCATGTTCCCCCAAGACGCCGTCGATGGTCATCAGTACGGCGACAGGGTCGCTCTGAGCTGCCGACAGGCCGTTTAGAGTGAGGGTCGAAGCTTTCCGCGACACAACCGTCATCATCTGCACATTCTTTTTCATCTGCTTTTTCTTATAAAAAGTCTTACCACTGCTTCGGCAGGCTCTCTAGATATTAACTTTTATTGTTGCAACTGAAACAGGTTGCGTCCAAGCGAGGGCATGCTTCACTTTTGTGTTTTGGCGAGCCACAGCGAAAAGAGCTTTTGCATGTTTTCTGCGCCTCAGCTGGCCCCTTGTGCACATCGCCGACTGCGGCGTCGATGCCGCGTGCCTCAGCAGCACTCTTTTCTGCCGCTTCCATTGCAAGAGCCCGCTCCACCGCTTTCTGGAACTTAAGCTTGCTATCTTCCGTGAAAAGCATTCGCTGAATATCTTCTCGTAGCAAGCCGCACACGAAGCAGTCCCGAAGAGACTCGTTAAGGGCACTTCCAAACTCGCACGTTTGCGACAGTTTACGAAGCTCGGCTACGTAACTAGGTAAGGACTCGCCTTCTCGTTGACACCTCCGGTGAAACTTGGCCCGTTCTCCGATGAAGGACGGCTTCGGGGACAGATGACCGCTCAAAACTTTCTTGAGGTCTTCAAAACTTAGTAGAAGGCAGTTCTGGAGCAGAAATTACTTCAACAACCCGTATGTCTTCGGACCGATAATGCTCAAGAAGGTGTGTACCTTGTAGCCGTCGGGTACTCGGTTAACAATCGGGAACGACGTAAGCTGCCCTTCGTACGAAGCCCAATAGCTGGCGGATTCGTCGAAAGGTTCGAGCTGCCCAGTCGCCCAGTGAAGTGTGTCACTGCAGCGTCGGCCCCAGTCATGGCGACAGTCTCAGGCTCCGCATACTGCAAAAAGACAGTTTTCTTCACCGAGCGAATTTCGGAAACACTTGCCTTCGAAACTGAAGAACGATGTCTTCAAATCCCATCTTCGTCGCCAGTTGTGGCGTTGCGTGGTTCATGCGAAGGAGGAGACAATTAGTTTCCAGGGGCGAAGCGACGTTTATTCCCACGTGTTCGTTGGTGCGTGGCTGGTCGAGATAAGCCAGCGCGCTGGTTGCGGCGCAAGCCTTTTATTCGTTTTGCGCGCCTGCGCATTACGACTGAGGTGATAGGGCGGACACCACAAAATTATTGTACGTAATGACCTCATGAAATTGTTTTTCTTGAACATAACCACAGGCATCATTGAGATTCAGTGCACAAGTGGATCCTCATTTCACTAACCGCTTTTTACCACAAATAACACCATCACAGAACATGAAAACAATAAATACGTGTGAGAAGAGGCCTCCAAATTCAGTTAGAGCTTCGTCGGTTTCGCACTTCTTGACCATGACCTCAGCCAGAAAAGCAATTGCAATACCTGCTACAGGAAACTGGTCTAAAAATAGCACGCGATCAAAATACAGACTTGACCTCGATATGAACGAATACACTTGAGCCCGGCACGCCACAGAGGCAAATAGCTACCAGATTCTTCAGATGTTATACGCTTCAAACGGGCATGCAACAAAGTTTCTGTATACTAAGAACAAAGCGAGTGCAGCTGCTTCCTTTACAATAGCACTCTCCGCCCATGTTATGGCAGCCGCCGCTAACACAAGCGCAATTCCAAACAACATTTGCAGTTGTATTATAATCAACACCAGTTGCAATCGCTGGAGCGTTACAAGAACACGTATTAGTAGCAACGAGGTTTCACTGCCGATGGAAACGGGAGCGCGAATGGCACACGCACATTGCACGCACAAGACGCGAAACGTTCGCACTACACGCCGTATTCAACCAATGGCGAACGCACAGCGCGAATGCTCCTCAGTGAACAGCGACGGTCTCCTGACGGCTCCGAGCAGTGTCGCAGCTGACGAAGTGCCCATGCTATCGTTGTCGCCAAGCGCGTTCAAATCCGGGCACGCAAAATGATTTTTGCGCAGAATTCCACCTTGAGATGTGGACGAACACCGTCAACGTCAGCCTGTGAGCACCACTAAAAACAGAAAATCGAGCAGTTACGTCAACGCCGGACCTCAAATGGTACGCCGCAGCCTGCTGCTGCCGCCCGGTTTGTAAACAAGCTGCCCGGACAAGACGGCCTCCCGAGCGGGCCACCCCTCCCCATTGAGCCGCCGCGGAGTGAGCACACAACCCAATATTCTAGTTCACTGTAGCCAGGCTGACGGATGGATGAATAAGGCTGAACCTTTAAATCTGGCGGTGGCTCAAGCCACCTAGCCATAATTTATAAAATTTTACTCTTTTCTTGATTTTAGCCGCCAATCAGATAACCTTCGCTTGGTTACTTCTGCCCGCTTAAAATCTACTTTCTCTTCTCCGTCCCTAAACCCCAATGCCTTGGACAAATCAGCCCCGCTGCTTTCCACTGTAGGGTGAAGCCCTTTACAGAAAAGTATCAAGTATTCAGCCGTTTCCTTCTCTCCGCACGCAACGCACAACGTGTCTATCTCGGGGTACCTGACTCAATATGTCTCTGTCCGCAAAACTCCCGTCCTGGCCTCAAACAACAAAGAGCTTCCCCTACAATTGTCATAGATATTTTCTGTGGCAATTTCCTGCCTAAGATCCTGTATGTTCCCAGCGCCGATTTCGTCAGCATCCCTGGTTTCCACTGAGCTCTCTCTGTTTCTTTAACCCTTCTCTTAACCGATAGTTGCTGATTTGACCCCATACTGCTGTTCAGGTATTTGCTTGTTAATTTTCTAGTTCGCTTTCTCCATTTCGTGTCAACATTCCTTATGTACAGGTATTTGAAAACTTTCCTAGCCCACTGCTTTTCCCCCATTTTCCTCAATCGCTGCTCAAATGCTACCTTACTGCTAGCTTCTTTGCTCTCAAACGACGCCCATCCCGTATCACCCTGTACCCCATGATTATTTGTATTGCCATGTGCTCCCAAAGCTAGCCTCCCCACGACGCGTTGTTTGATTGTTTGATTTCTAACCTTGCTTGAACGTCCGGTCTCATGCACAGGAGCGCTAAACCGAAGTCAGGCTAGGAACCATCGCCCCTTTCCAGATCCCTCTTACCACTTCATACCTATTGTATTTCCACAGTGCCCTATTTTTCATGACAGCTGCATTCCTACTAGCTTTATTTATTATATATTTTTCATGCTGTGTCAGATACTCAGCACCATTATTTATCCACACCCCAAGATACTTGTACTCACCCACTACTTCTAGCGTGAGCTCCTGTATTCTATGCTCGCCGCCCTCATCATTAAATATCATGACTGCAGATTTTTCCTTACCAAAACTTGAAACCTAATCCATCTCCCTCTGTACCACATATGTCTATCAACTTCTGCAAATCTTCCTTGTTGTCAGCCATTAGCACTATATCATCCGCGTATATTAGTCCGGTAATTACTGTTTAATCCATCCCCCTTGCTTGAAAAAAGAAAGGTTGAAGCCTATTCCGCTCTTCTCTAGCTTTGTCTGTAACCCTTGCAGGTACAACATGAACAACAAAGGAGACAGAGGACATCCTTGCCTAAGCCCCCGCTGTATCTCTACAGGCCCTGATATATTTTTCCCATTTTATGCACTCTGTTACCTTTATATATATATATATATATATATATATATATATATATATATATAATCTTTTAAAAGATTAATTACTCCACCTTCACCATCCAATGTGCCAGTATGTCCCACAAATACTATTGAATAACGTTGTCGTAGGCCCCCTAATATCCAGAAATGCTAGCCATAGGGGCCTGTGCTCCTTTTCGGCAATCTCTATACACTGCGTCAATGAAAACAGATTGTCCTCCAACCTCCTTTGTTTCCGGAACCCATTTTGTAGTTCCCCTAGCACCCCCTCATTCTCCACCCAAGCCTGCAATCTGTCCTTTATAATCTTCACCACCACCCTGTAATCCACAGATGTCACTGTTATGGGACGGTAGTTACTTATGCCAGCTTTGTCCCCCTTTCCCTTATATATCACGTTCATTCTACTTAATGGCCATTCATCGGGGACTGTCCTATCCACTATCATTTTATTCACAACATGTATTAATGTTTGCTTGGATTTTGGTTCTAGCTTCTTTATTTATTAACATAATCAGAATACCATCTGGTCCTGTTGACGTGCCACTAGGACTTCTTCTCTGCCCTTTCCCACTCTCTTTGCTCAAGTGAAGCAATTGCAGTAACCGGTCTATCCTCCTTCGGTAAATTGTGTGTAACGTTTCTTTCTTTAAACTTTTCTGTCATCCTTGTTCCTATGTGTTTCATTGCTTCACCGCCTACTAGTCGAATACCCTGAGCTGTAACTATAAACCGTTGCTCTAGCCTAGTCTTATTACTCACTGCATTTAGATGTTTCCAGAATTTTTGAGCTGCTTTTCTATCCCTATTTACTTTTTACATTCATTGGTCACCCTTCTAATTTTCTCATTAATCAAATAGGATGCTTCCCTTCTACACTTTATGAAGGTATCCCATTTTCTGTCTACTTTAACTTCTTGTTCCCCCTCTTCTTGGAATATCTGTGTTCCCTGGATGCTTCCCGACGTTTCTCTATCGCCCTCTTGACCTCCTCATCCCACTAACTCTTGGGTTTGCATTTTTTCCCTTTTGGCTTTACTCGCACCTTAGCTAGCTCTAGCTCAAGGAATCAAGTAAATTTGGTATAATTCCATTCTGTTTCATTATTCTCTAAACCTACTTTCTCAATTTGCTTGCCTGCGGCCTCCAAATTCTTTTCTGAGTAAATATTCCCCTCTGATTGTTCATCTCGCTTAAGTCCTGCATTGGTTTTTCTTCTGAAACTCAACTTGATACGCTTGTGGTCACTACCTAGACTTCTGGAACCATGTTCATCTATGCTCATTACCCCTAATCTATTATACATTCTCTGTGACATTAGTGCATAATCTATCGTCGAGTGCAGAATCCCTGCCTCCCATGTTATGAGCCCTTCACACTTCTCGGTACTGTTGCATACAACTAAATCATGCCTGCCACACATATCCTGCGGCATGCTTCCTATCGAATCTGTGTACCCATCCAGGTCTTCTATATGTGCGTTCATGTCGCCTAATATAATTATTTCGCCCTGTCCTCCTAGCTCATCAATGTCGCTTGCAATAAAGTCTAACATTTTCCTGTTTTGTTCTTTGGCATTAGATCCTGTCCACAGGTATACAAAGTCAAGGAGTGTTTGCTCCCCTGCCACTTTTCTTTTTAGCTATAACTGTTCCTTGCATCCCAGTTTAACACTTTGAAAATTCATACTTTTATGAATGAATGCCCCAATTCCACCCCCCTTTCTGCTGCCCTCTGTTCTATTGCGATTATTCATATGCGTAGTCCGGGTTACAGGGTGGTCGCTCCATGTCTCTATGATGCGTGCCCACTAAACCATATACCATTAATTCCTCCTGCCTAAACTGTTCTATTTCCTCCCATTGCAGTCTATTCCTGCCACCTTGCATCTTAATGAAACCTATATCTGAATTAACTTGGTCCTGGCACTTGTGTCCATTTCATCTCCTATAGTTCCATCGTCCCTTTGATCTTGGTTCTTCCTTCTCTACACTGGTTCCCTCAGAGCTCTCGGCCCCCCAAAAAAGCTGTTGTACTACCCACCCTGTTGCCAGTGGAACCACCGTAGTGAATGCCATCCTGTGCAAAAGGGTGGGGCCTGACCTCGTACACTTCCCTGTTAACTTCCATTACCCCGTATCCTAATCGTCGACTCATTAACCTAATTACACAGTTAGCCTCAACGACCCTCCTTTCTGTTTCGCTAGCCTGCCCCTGGACCTCTGGGATTGTGCATATGGTCGCAAGCGCACTCTCAGAGGCCTCTCTAAGACTACAAATCCCCACTTCTAACTGCTTCTCGAGATTTTGGCTCCTCCCCTTCAGCACATCGTTGAGACCAGCACGGATAACGACAAGGTGTTCGCCATCCATGTTCCCTGATGCTTACCACCTCCTGGGCTTTAGCCATTACATCTATCATTCACTTCTCTGACTGGGCCTCCACCTGTCCGCCTTCACTGTCGTCAAAACGCCTCCCTCAACCCTCGCTACCCAAGAAACACAAAATCTCCTCAAAATCTCCCAGAAATATCCCATCAGGACATTTGGAGTCTCCCCAGGAAGTCCTCATTTTTCCCGAAGACATCCAAAAAAGTCCCCACAACTAGCCGTGTCCAAAAAGTTGTGCGTCCCAGGGACAGCCCCAAAAGGTTAATGCTAGATTTCTCGGCTCTGCCTTGATAAAATTATTTCTTCTTTTTCATGCAGACTTCGGGCATCTAAGCGCACATATGTGCCAAATTTCAGCCACATGTTTACGTTTCAGGTGGTGTAATACACCTGTCCAATCGCGTGAATGCTTGCTGACCAGGCCATTTCGACTTACCTGTTTACATGAACTGTGCTTTAACAAGGTGAAAATGTGGGCCGATTGGTGCATGATCTTGTGACGGGAGCAGCGCAGCACGAGACAAAGAGAGAGGCAGGACACGACGCTGAATAACAACCAGATTTTTAATGCACGTTCATCGAATATATACATCTCGCTCGTATAAGAAGGAAAAGAAAGAAGCATGAAAAACACACACACAGGGTGAAAAGGACAAGCATCACAAACGCATCAGATGTACACGTGCTAAAATATTAGAGAAACGCACGCAGATAGCCAATTTCTCTGTCCCGAAGCGCTATCGAATGTATGCAAAGGCATACGTCGCTCTTTGGTCGGATGTTGAAGGCTTCTTCAATCTCCCTGGTCCGTAGATGAAAATATGACGGGATGACCATTGTGTTGATAAGCTTAAGAGCGCATTCATGCTCTCTGCAATGTTTTGCTAATTCACTGCTGATGGCGCCCTTCAGGGATCTTTTGTGCTCTCGCTGCCGTTTATTCAAACAGCGCACTGTTTGACCAATGTAGGTGCGCCCGCATGACAGAGGTATTTCATAAACCCCGCTTTTCACACATTTCACATGTTTTTTTTCAGTGTTTTTTCTTGCATTGATTTTTTTCTTTGCTCGCTGTTGGCTTTGGCGCACAGGGTTCATTTCATGGGTGCTGACATGAGCACTTTTACTCCACTCTTGCTTCTACCTTTTTGAGACTGTGGGAAATGCGATTAATGTAAGGAATGACCACGTACGGCTTCCTTTATTCTGATGTTGTTGTGACACATTTTCTGCCTCTAAGTGCTTGCAGAATCCCTTCTGCGACACTGGATAGCAGTCTCGTCGGGCAACCTGCTGCTTTCAGCCGAAGGTTCTGGGTGTCAAAACTGCCTCAAACTTCATGATGACAGGTTCTCGCCAATGCCGCTATCATTGCTGTTTTTTTCAACCCCCGCTTGATGATCTTGGAGTGCGCAGGTGTGTAGGGGAGCAGTCCCTTCTAGTTTCATGGTCCGTACCTTCAGCATATGTGAGCGCCTAGAAAGGCTAGCGTTAAGTCAAGAAATCGCATAACGTTGTTTTCTGGGAGTTCACTTGTTATTTCTAGTCCTAGTTCTTCTAGTCCTTAGAAAAAGCAGCAATGAGAGCCGCATTAGCGAGATCCTGTCATCATGAAGTTCAAGGCAGTTCTGACGCCTAGAACAGTCGGCTGAAAGCAGCAGGTTACCCGACGAGACTGCTATCCAGTGTCGCAGAAGGGATTCTGCAAGCACTTCGAGGCAGAAAATATTTCACAACCACATTATAAAAGAGGAAGCCATACGCGGTCATTCCTTACATTAATGGCATTTCCCACAGTCTCAAAAAGGTAGGCGCAAGAGCTGGTGTTAAAGTGCTCATATCAGCACCCAACAAATTAAGAAGCCTGTGCGCCAAAGTCAACAGCGAGCAAAGAAAAATCAATGCAAGAAAAAGCACCGGAAAAACATGTGAAATGTGTGAAAAGGAGGTTTATAAAACACCTCTGTCATGCAGACGCACCTACATTGGTCAAGCAGGGCGCTGTTTGAATAAACGGCTTCGAGAGCACAAAAGATCCCTAAAGGGCGCCATCAACAGTGAATTAGCAAAGCATTGCAGAGAGCATGAATGTGACCTGCAGCTTAGCAACACAATGGTCATCACGTCATATTTTGATCAACGGACCAGGGAGATTGAAAAAGCCTTCAACATCCTACAAAAGAGCGACGTACGCACCGGCATACTTTCGATAGCGTTTCGTGACAGCGAAATTGATTATCTGCGTGCGTTTCCCTAATATTTTACCACGTGTACATCTGATGCGTTTGTCATGCTTGTCCTTTCCTTATTGCACGAGCGAGATGTATATATTCGATCAACGTGCATTAAAAATCTGGTTGTTAGTCAGCGTCGATTCCAGCCTCTCTCTTCTTTGATTCGTGTTGCGCTGCTCCTGCCACAAGAACATGAAGTGTGCTAGAATTTTACACACAAAGGAAATATGAATTCAAAAAGTTGTCCGATCCCGCCCTTATAACAGGAAATAACAGCTCAATACAGATGTAATTTCAGTTTATTAGATGTGCTCTTTGCATTTAAATGAATACAAACAGGAGACGCATATATATCCACCATTTAACACACAATATACGGAGCACTACGGCACCAGCATATAATAATGGCCGAATTTTTCTGTAGCTCTGAAAAATCTGAAAGAATGAAGCAATAAAAACATAATACAGGCTGAAAGTTGATCCACCTTAAGCAAACATTCTAAAGGGTGCAAAAGCATATATGCACACGCAAAAGCAAACGCATGTAAAGAGCAACCTGCAGGCGCCAAAAGAAAAGACGATATGGGCGTACGATACAGATACGCGGTTTCAGGTCACGGATATTCTGCAGGATGAAACCTCCCTCTCGCTTTGCCTCTCGCACGAGCCTCGGACTAAGCTTGAGCGTGTTATCAAACAGGGAAAAATTTAATTCTACGAAGCGAAAATAAAAAAACGAGCATAAACCAACATACCTTGACGACGTTGCCAACGGAAACCCGAGGATGAAATAAAATGCTGCAACCATATATATAAATTCAACGCAGCCTTCTGTCCTGCGCCTTCTCACAGCACAGTGAACGCTCAGACAACCCGTTACATCCTCGTTACACCCCAGTTTTATTTTCTTGTGACTAAGTGTGGAGATAAGACTGCTTGGAGTCGGATGGAAAGGGGGGACGTCTTGAGGTAGGGGCCCTGGCGCGCCGCAATCATGGTACAGCAGACCACGCGTGCGGCACAATACGGCGTGGGAGGCGAGATCAAGGTGATCAAGGCACAAGTAATCTGGTGGGGGTGGGTAGGAAGACAGCGACGCGAACACAACACAAACAATACCGCTGCGACAGGACGGCAATGTAGGTAGAGCAGGTTAATCCATGGGCACTCGCAGCAAGAGTCTGGTGGGCCTCCGAAGATCTCTCCCGCCTATGACCGCTGTGGACGGTCACGCTGCCACCAACAACACGCCACGGTCGTCGGAGGCGCTGAGGGATGCAGAGTGCGGGCTATGAGTCGCCCATTGCCTTGAAATCCGCTGCCGCAAACTACGCCTGTAAGAGCGCCATTACGGTATAAAGCCGTGAAGCTGCGCAAAAGACTTGCGATGCGCCGCACGTCGCTGCACCAGTTCCAAAAGGAATTGTGGGCACGCCGAGTTGCGCGGGAAAGCTGGCATGAATCCGTAGCTACGAAGTTCACGACAGCCCAGTGATGAGAGCAAGAGCTGCCGCGCGCTGGGGCTTGCTCGCGAGCGGCTAGGCTCTGCGCGAATACGTGTGCCCAAGGTGGATTCCGTCCAGCGAGGAAGCCGGGCGAGCGACGGGAGGCCATTACTGCGTCTCTGCTAGACAGCGGCGCAACGATGACTGCTGGCAGTTGGAGATGCCTGCAGGGACCGCCGCACCGTGCAAAAGTTGGAAACACTATAGAAGACGGGCACGTTGGCGACCGCCGCTCCCGGCGGTGCGATGAAAAGGCAGTCCGTCGACGCCTGCCTGCCTGCAGCATGGAGCCGACGGCCCACGAGAGAGATGCGGGTGACCTGCGCTTCCTTCGGCTGTTCGAACAAAACTGCTTGGTCTCTCAAAACGGCGAGTTCAAGAGCAAAACCTTCTCTCCCCGTAGCTTTTGGCGCGATGGAGAGAGAAAAGGGAGCGAGGAGTCAATTTGTATTTTTTGTTGAAAAGCATTGGTCCCAAACACGTTCTCCCAGTTACCTTTCTGGCGCCAAAATGCTATGATTTGTTTTTGTTTCTGCTTAACACCCTCGAAAAAACGTTCCTAGGCCATTAATGGGCGCACTGCCCTTTTGCTTTTGTTTCTGTGTCCTGCCTCTACGGCCTGGAAATCTGCGATAAATGTTGTACTGGGACTGGGACATTCCATTTTTTTGGGCGCACCTGGGGAAGTACGTTGTTTGCTGGGTACGTTCGAGTCACCGACTACCAGAACTCTGCTGCGCTCTGACCGTTCGATTCCTAACTGCGACTGTTGCCCTCCGGATCGCACTTGCTCTCTCTCCCGACGCCGTATGCTATACTGTCGCGAGTCTCCGCGCCCGTTTTACCTCTCTGTCTTCCCCGCTCAAACCCTGCTGCGCTACAGCACTGTAGGATTGACGAGCCTCGTCCCCCACCTGACACTGTTCCAAACCGGGGTGCCCTGCAGGCCGCGACGTGAGCGCTTCTACCTGCTCTTCTAGCTGGGCCCGCTTTTCCCGCTCCTCTTTCAGCTCGCTAAGACGCGACGCGCGCGCAACCTGTCAACCTGTCAACGACACACGCTTGCTTGCACGGCCCGCTACGAAACTCTCACCTCTCCGTCAAGCCACCGTAATACAGGTCTATGCTGGCTCGCGCCTCGCATCGTCTGCGCAGGGCGCGGCTGCAAGCCGCGCTCGTCCACGTATTTGAAGTTCGCGTGCGCTCTACGCCTGCGGTACGAGAGGCCAGGATGCTCGGGGTTGAGCTTTTGGCTGTAGATTTCGGCCGAAACTTAAAGCCCTTCTTTCCGCGGTTCCAAACGGCAAAATTAGAGAAACACGACGTGCCGCTTCCCCCCTCGTAGTTTGGGTTCCTCGCGTGTGTAATATGCGGTTGTGTAAAGTAGACTGTAAACTTTCCTCTATTGATTAGATCACTAAAAGTTGAGTGTCTGTAAATAAAACCTGGCAAAAGGTTAAAAAGACACTATATGCTTTTTCGTTGTTTTTTTTCTTCTGGCAATACGCACATTTAATTTTTTCTTCAGCCACTTTCCCTGTTTTAATGAGTCGAGATGAAGATATGATAGTCCTGGTGGTTGAGGCATTTTCTATAAGTAAAGTGATCGATACTAAGAGCACGGCATCTTTACTTCTTGAACGCGTATTTAATACGCATTGGATAAGCTGTTTGACAACGCGTCTTCAACGTGCCCGGCTAGGGTTATGGTTATAAATGCCACTAAGCCGTCTTGTTTCATTATTACAAAAGAGATGAAGGCGCAACTTACGTTTGTATTCATTGTAAATACGTTTCTGTACGAACGCGAGTCACCGTCTGCTGACGCTCCTCAAGATGGAACAATGCCTCCTCTAGAAAGGTGCCTGCGGCGTCGCTCGCTAAACCATTGTAGCCGCCGTACCCTAAGTTGCGGTCGGTTGTTAAGAGATGGCGCTAGCTACTTCCCTATCTGCGTCAATGAGCGGGAGGCTGGTCAGGGTGGTGAGGTGCCGCGGCGGTAGCATCCAGTGCGGGCATCGACGGCGGTGCTCTAGGTGCTCGACAAGCGCGGCGCGACCCGTCGGTTCAATTGTATTTGAGCGAAGTCGTTGTGTTGTGGCCACTGGCAATAAAATTTTAGTTTCTTGCACGTATCACAGTTGTTGCAGTCAATGTAGTTAGCGTTCACAAGTAACGTAACAAGACGCCCTCAGAAAATATTTTATTTTGACAGATTTGCCTCGTCCTGGAATGTCACTTACGCAGCATGATGCGAGTCGCACGTAGCTTTGCTTAGTGGTAAACTCGGGGCAGCTTCAAAGACAACATAAAAGCAAATCATTCGAGCTTGGCATATGCTTATTAAGTCACCTACAATTTAAGCACTTTGCGGGAAATAGGCTTGCGGCCAAGAAACTTGACAACAGCATTCCTGTCGGTAGCGCTGGCGGCATAGTTGGTGAACAGCGGCTTCATGAACTTGTGCGCAATGAGTTCCAGGAGAACCTTGCGATGGTCGCTGTGTGTGTTTCCACAGCTGAGAACATTGAGTTCCATGAGGGCAGCCACACTTCTTTCGACGCAAACCTCCAAAGGTTTTGTGAAATACTTTCTATGGGGAAGCACGTAGTATACAAGCTTCCGAAGACCAATCAGCAGTTTTACGAGCTCCTGGCTCGGGTAGAAGAGCCCGCCCGGATCTTGGTGGGCAATAAGGCCAAGGAGAGGTGTGGTGCCTTTCTGACCCTGCAGTTGTGCGACGCAATTAGAGCAAGCAATGCTTTCACTTGCTGCCCTCACAATGAAACCTCCAACCATAGCGACGCTGGCTTCGTCCGGACATGTTATGTGTGGTGTCGATATTGTGCAGTGAGTCTTTAAGTCGTTCACTGCCTGATCGAAAAACTTGTTACCAGTGGCAGGCATGGTGGGGCTCCATTGAGTCGGCAGCAGCTACCTTGCGACGAATGATGTCGAGCTCTGAACGTTGCTCTGGTTAGAGGCAGCAACGATGCCGGTATTTAGCATTTTTATCAAGTCCGGAACGAAGCGGAGCTTCTTGACGGTCAGTAAGTGACGAATGCACCTCACATTTGACGTGGTCGCAAAAACACGAGCGTAATGAGTTTCCTTGCTCAAGAAGCTTACAGCCGGGTTTTCGTTCCAGAGGTCTTCGATGTAAGCAAGGAAAGAAACCTCAAGCCATTCTAATCTTGGGTCATCTGCGTCCGTAAACTGAAGGGCGTCAGGGTTATTGCAGTATATGTGTTGTTGGTAATTGCTGACGTCCATTATTGTGAACCAATTCTGTATCATTTGCATGCATTTGGCCCTGAGGGTTCAATAAATGAAATGAATTCATTTGTGGGTCCTACTGAAGCGAAGTCCAGATCACATGTGTGGCCGGCCTGATCTTTGAGGTAGCTAAGCCCGGCAGTTACAGGAACTGAAAACAACTGAACCGCTGATCTGACGTTCATTTTTTCTGTAAGATGGATACACGTGTTTTCGAGTCAAGAACCTAACCGGCTTCACTCTCGAGTTTTTCTGCATTCTGTAGAGACTTTTGACATACCGTGATGCGAGCTGCTTTTCTTTGCCGAAGTCCTTCACCAGTAACTATGACCTCACATTTTTTATTATGTGACTTTGGTCGAAAGAAAGAAAAAAGCTCCATAGAGGGATCGGAAGGGTGCGATGTCTGCATGTTCGCCTTGCCTCCGCACAGAATATCCATTGCCGCGACATTCACCTTGTGGTTGTCAGTCACGAGCCGGACGATGTTGAATCCTACATCGGCTGTCTTCTTGAGCACGTGGCGTACAACTACAGCCAGTTGTTCTCCTGTACAGCCTTTGGTAAAAAAAAATACCCTACAGGTATCTTAAACCCTGCGTGAAGACCACTCAGCAAAAAGCACGAAAGGGAGTTCGCTACGACCTCATCTTCTGAGCTGGGACGGATATCTTGAAGTTCTGGGCCCATGTCAACATCGCCTACAAATGTACCTCTTTGCTTGTTGTAGATGAGCTTCTCTTGAATCCTAATCTAGTCTACCACAAGTCCGCACACCTTCGACTGAGGGGTCTCCAGATTTTCTAGCTCGGCTTCCAGGCGGCAGCGGACCAGTTCGTTAAACCCAACTTCTCCGGCGACTGTTCCAATATATTTCTGTAGAGTGCTTCGACATGGCAGTCGGGGGAGTCCCTCGGACCTTATATGCTCGTACGACTTTGTCGACAGGTGTCGAATAACGATGCAGTGTCTGATTGTGACTTCAGACCACTGCGGTTTATTCTTTTTATAATTATTCACTTGATCTCGAAGTAGCACTGCTTTTGCACTTCCGTCTTCTGCATCGGCCGCAACTTCTAAAAATGCACTGACCAAGCAGTTTTCCTTCAGTTTCTGAAGCTCTTGCTTGTACGCGTCCACTGTTCTGTTCAGCCTGTCAATGTTCGCTCTGAGGGCGCGTTCTTTTTGTCGCCATCGTTTGCGCTGGACGAAAAAACTTGAAGAGGGTGTTGGCTCTGTTTGTGTTTGAAATGACCTTTTAGCATGAGCTTTGGTTTTTCGTTTCTTCTTCTCCACAGCTGTGAACGGTTCTTTGCCATGTTGCACAGGTTCATGCGATGCGCCAATCGGTGCAGTCACGTCATGTTCAAGTTGGAGTGCGCTGCTTCTACCGTCTGTAAATTGCCCGTTGGATGGCCCAGCAGCATCTGACGTTGCCGATAGCTCACCGTGTAGTTCAACTGCGTTGTCTTGCTCATCTTCACACGCGTCTAACACGCAAGGCACACATGGCGAAGGCCCGTGCTTGCGTTTTTCCGCTCCTCCACCTGGTTTCGTCGGAACGGCGGATTCCTTTGTGCGCGGCGTCCTGGCACTGAACACACAAGGCACTGCACCTGGCTTCCGTATAGACATCGCTTGCAGTCGTCTTGGAAATCAGATGGTTTGAAATGCAGGCTGCACACAACAGTGTAATCACATGCTGGCACCCAACCCTTTCTCACTATTGCCCCTATCCACCGGTCCCGCGTAGCGCTGTCGGATGGTAGCTCATGAAAAGAGACTCCGGGCTCCTTTCTTCGTTCGCGTGAGGTGCAGTTTTAGACGCAACAATCGCCCGTAGTGATTTACAAAACAAAATTCTTTTCGATGCGCACAATGCGCAAGTAAAACTGCTGCTGAAGTGCCAAAATGCCGGAACCGTTGCAAGCAGCGAGCGGCAGCAGTCAGCAGACGTGTTAAAAATTTCTTTGCTAATAGGTCTGCCAATGTATTTTCGTCAAAAGATTTAAACTTCATTTAAAGGGGGATTAAGTAGCCTATGAGAGAGTAAAATAAATTTATTTGCGACTTTTTACTTCCAGCTCGGCATGCTTTTGCTTTCGTTTGCTTAAACAGTCGAAAAGGTCGAAAACGCGCGGCAGGCGCCCTCTTGGGCAGAGACATGTCTGCTACGGCGCGGGCGCGCCACGACCGCGCGGTGATGTGCGCATGCGCGCATATGTTGCAAGCGGCCGCCACAAGGATAGCTAGCTACTGCCTGAAGTGGAAAGGAGGAAAAAGGAAACGGTAAGGGCAGCAGGTTTTTGGCGCATACGGCAGCAACGTTCTTAAACAGTTTCAGTTTCGCAGCTCCGTATACACCTTTTCAAGGCCTACCCTTGAACCAGCGCGCCTGCGCTGCCGTCCCTGGTGTTGAGGGTATCCTACCATAGCTGCCACCTCTCTCCGAGCTGTGACATCGCCGACTCGCCTAGCGGTTCCACGGCCCTGTGTGTGGTTTTCGAAGCGGCGTGCTTCTACTATGTCGTACTCTAATCGAAAATCATCTGGCCGGAACTGCGCTGTCTACGGCTGCACTAACAACCAGCGCAAAAGAAACATTCTAGGCATCATCGTGTGCCCACAGCACAGCGTTCCGCGAGAGGAGTGTCGATGCGATATGTTTACTTTGCATCGTTTCCCCACGTCGCCTGCACTGCGGCAGCAGTGGATCGCTGCCGTAAACAGGAAGAACTTTGACGCGCCAGAAGCCTCCCGTGTGTGCTCGCGACACTTCGTCGGAGGAAAGAAGACGGAGGAAAACGCTGTCCCCATGCTGGATATGGGCTACGAGAAGAAAGTAAGTTTCCGTCGTCTTTCGCTCGCGACCCAGATGAGCGCACACGCTTCTGCTACGACGATTTACCAGCATCTTTTTTCAGGTGGTTGTTGGACGCCGCCGCCTAGTCAGACAGACGTACACACCGCAACCGAAGAAGGTACGCTGTGATGTTTCACGTCCATATTTCACGTACATTTTGAAAGTGTGACAGCCCGTGCCTCTTTGTAGATGCGGAGATCGACTGGCGCCAAGACTGGGTTGTGCAGCGATGCTGGACAGATAACTGACGTTGGCGCGCAAGCGTGCCCAGATTTAGTAAGTTTATTATCTTCTGACTGTTACAGTGCAGGCGCAACGAAATAATCAAAAGAGAGAATGGCATGCTCGTTTAGGTTTTGGAGCTTGCGCGGTTGAGCGACATCGCGAATCGCCGAAACCAGACGCACGTTACTTTACTTTTTCATGTGCTTCGGAAATTACCTGCCGTTTTTTTTTTGCACTGTTTCATAGCCAGACAAGTACCATTGAAAGGCCTCTACCTCGTGGGCAGAAGAGTTTATAAGTGCACGTGCAGCATTAAGTGAATGCCCTGAAAAATGTTCTCTTCCTCTCCTGTACGTGGGTGCATAATTTACATACTAGACTGTGCTGGTATTATGTTTCGGCGTAGTTAACTTACCAGAGGGTGCTTCTTTCAGACAAATTCTTTCCTCCAGCTGAAATGACACATAGTTATCCATCTAGGGTGAAATTGACATTTTTAATGATGCCTCTGCATTCATGGTGAATGTGGCTGTGTAAATGTCACAGGTTACGAGGAAAGCACTAAATGGTAAAATTGTTATTTTTGTGCAGTCCATGGCTGATGATAAGGATGCTGATACACCACTTGAGGAGTACGAGGCTTGCTTGGTAAGTGAAAACCTTGCATACCACTTAATGTCCACAACTTTCACATTCTGGAGCACATTTGTGTGCATGTCATGGCATCATTAATTGCTCGCAGCTACACCCTCCTAAGTCATTAAATCATGCCCTTGTGATACGTTTGTAATCATTGTTAGGTCTAAAGTAATGCAAATGAAAGCTCTTCTAAACATTTTTTCTTTTGTAGAAAGTTGCGCAGGCATATCAAGTAGGAACTATCTGTACTGTCGAGGACAAAAGTTTGCGGGATGAGAGTTTTTGGAAAAACGTTTATTGTAGCTTCACCTCGCTGCCAAGTCGCCCGATATTGCTACCGGCGGAAGGGGCATTTAGGCCTTTAACACCTTCATGCAATATTCATTCATTCATTAATTCATTCCAAGAACTCAAGTCCCACAAAAATTTGTCTGCGATAGTACAGCTTGCGTCAGTATATCCACTAAGGCAGGATGCAGTCATCCTAATGTTTCCTTCCGCAGTCCGCATCTAACGCTTAAGGTGCCAGAAGGCAGCGTCATTAAATGCCTTATATGATACAAGCTGAGAGAGAAGTTCATACTCATGCGGGCATATCTCAACTGCTAATAAATACAGACTTTGTTCAGAATGGAAACTTTGAAATACAACACCATTGTGTAGTTTGGAGCAAGGGCTAGTTTCACTTCATAACTGCATGGTGGCCGACTTTGTGCATCATAGCAACACATACCGATATGTCACTGGCTCATAGGCAGAGGTGTTTCTGTATAAGTGCACACACAGCATTAGGTGAATACCCTTTTTTATTTTTGCTGCCTTGTATGTATGCATGTAACTTGCGCACCTTAGTGTATTGGTATTTTATTCGGCCCTGTTCATCCACCCAACAGTACACGTGAATACCCTTTTTTATTTTTGCTGCCTTGTATGTATGCATGTAACTTGCGCACCTTAGTGTATTGGCATTTTATTCGGCCCTGTTCATCCACCCAACAGTACACGTTCCAGCTTTCAATGCATCTAGAGTAAAATGTGGGTTGCCTGACTGACAGCGCATTGACATCTAGGTTAGGTGTAAAGGCCAGTTTCACCACAGAACTGCATAAATGGTTGAGCTGGTGCTAGATAGCAACATTATAAGCATAACTCTGACCAAAAGGCCACTGGTCATCAATATGCAATGCTCATACCGATAAAATAGTAATAAAAATCTGAAGTGCTGCTGTAACCCTTTTCTCCTGGCGCTAAATCAGACATTGGGTCCCAACACTATGATGCATTAAACTGCTAATACCCATCTGTAACCTATCTTAGTGCATATTAGATAAAAAGTAGTCAGTGTGAAGCGAAACACTGTAAAATATGTCTTGCATTTTGTCAAGGGTTGAATTCTGTACCAGAAAATGGATTTAGCTTGCATAATGGAAACTAGCGGCGACAAATATGCATGCTGCAACACATTTTTTATTTTATAAATGAATTAAAACCACACATTGGTAACTGCACTTTAATCTGAATTGATACAGGCACCCGATGACATGGTCGAGGAGCCAAAATCAGATGAAGTGGCAACTGCCGTGGTAAGTGCTTTCCCAGGTGCCTATGTTAGCACTAAGTTCCACATTAGTTCTAACAAGCGAATGTGCTTAGTACTATGATCAACAGTTGGTGCGCATTTTTCTTCGATGCAGGTAGTGCCCGACATGGCCGAGGAGGCAATTCTAGACCAAGTACTAATACCTACTATGGCAAGTGCACTCCTATAATCTGCAATCTGTTGTTTTAGTTGGCTGCGCTCAGAATGCACGTGCCGTGACATATTCAGCACTTGTGCTTCAATTTATGATATGGAGGTAACAAGGACTTTAGTGCGTAAGCCCTAATCCAATGGGTACAAATCCCGAGCAAAATTGTTCGTTGTCTGTCTTCCGTGAGCTCTCCGTCCCGCGACATTGTTCACTCTGTAATCTCCTACAAAGAAAAAAATGTGTGCTTTCGCACTGACTTGAATGTAGTAAACGTTCTCCGTGTGCTTTTGTATATGTTTAGTAGACGACACTTGTAAGGTCGCGCTAAAATGTAAAGATTTGCGGCTAGGTAAATAAGTTCTCTTCCCATACCTGTCTTCAAATGTTTGGGGAAAAAGCTCGAAGGTCATCTTGCATATCAGAAAGCATACTGGGTGCTACTGCACATAACACTGCTGCTCACACTGAATGCACAACATTTTTCCATAATGCAGGCAGCTGCTGAAACGGCCGAGGAGATGACGGAGGATGAATTGACACCTGCCGTGGTAAGTGCCCGCCTGCCTCCAGCTGTGTGCTCTTCTCTGAGTGTTAATGTCATGGCTAAGGGCAGACGGTTACACCCAGAACGCGCCCTCCCCGAAATCCAATTACAGTGCGTCTCTTTGAGATGCTGATGATTGGTGCCTCAGCCTGTGTAGAACTAGTCTGTGCATTGAAGATAATAGCAGCACGCAATATGACAAGCGTGCACTCTAGGACAAGTATCACACTGCCAGAAATACTCGATGCACATTGTTTTTTATTATTCAGGCAGCACCAGAAATGGCTGATGACGGGATCCCAGATGAAGCAGCACCTGCCATGGTAAGTGGCAACATGCATATGTGCCCTCCATGGTACAAAGCTTTCATCAAAGCTGATGGAAAATGGTTGCATTCATTATGCACAAGCTGTGACATGCACAAATATGTATCATTGACAAAATACAGGTTGCCAGCGCCAGTACGTTTTCCCAGTGCTAAAGAGCTGAGCATGTAGAAGCGTATCCGCACTAACAACACACAGCAGTGAAGTCTCGTGTAAGGCACTAGCAACTCACCATGACAGGTGCAGTGCGCTCACAAAGAAATTAAGAGAGATTAAGAGCTTCATTTCATATAAAATTCATATACAAGAGAAGTAAATAATTCAAAATGTAAACTTATGAAAGGGTGGTTGCCAAGTGATATTTGGGCCAAGCAGTTTTATTGGTTTAAGAAATAAAATCAGGATGATCTCTGTTCATGGAGATTACCTTTTAGTGCGCTAAATGTGGCGTGATGTGGAGGCAATGATTTTTGAACTCGTATGACTAAAGGTATTGCTGGAGATCATATCGTAAGCTTTTTAGTGAGCACATTTTCCACAAGCCTCCATCATGTTCTGATGATGAGAAGTGCCAGTCCCCAATGTGCGCCACAGTTCTTTACACCTCAGCAGAAACAATTTTGCTACCAATTTTATGAATAGAACCTTTGGCACGCGTAGAGAAACTTAAGGAGTGGTCTATTGTCGAATTGTCATGGTTGCCACGGGTTGGGTCCACTATGAAAGCAAACAAGTTCATGCTGATGGAAGTCCAAGCGGCCACAAATAGCTGCTGCGCAGCTGAAGAATTCAAGGCGCTAGTTTGAAATGGAGGAGCCATTTTATTACTGGAATGCATTTAAAATGTGTCCTCCAATGGTTCAGCCTCTAAGGTGTTACTTAGGGCTCAGAAAAAACTCAAAAGCTGATTCAAAAATATGTGCAGCTCACAAGCTGTAGTCGGGGAATGCAGCTCTGCGTAGGTTTACCATCCACACCAACATGCAGACCTGGCAACTTACAGCCCCTTTTTCTTTGCAATAAGAAGAGATTTGTTTATGGCCAACGAGTTTCTTATTACTAGTCAGGGAGGAGGTAAAAGGGTTCCGGCAGATGTGGCATGCTGATGACTTTTGTGCTTGAACTTATGCCTAGCTTGCCTAGTGGGATGCAGATGTTTCGAAAGTACTTCAGGACTATTTCTGGCAAAGGTGCATGTGTAGTTTTGGATAATCACGAGACTGTAACCAATGTATTGGTGCATTGTTTTGTTATTTCATGCGCTAGTAACTCTTGCAACTTTCTTTCTATGCAGGAGCAATCTCCTGAAGTGAGAACTGCTTCAACTCAGTGGGAGGACCAGAACAATGAACATAGTTACTGCCAACGTGGTCTAGGCACATTGTCAAATAAACAGCAGCTATCTGCTGCAACGTTAGGAGAAGACGACTGTGTCTTTTATACAGGGCTGGGTAAAACACACTTCCAAAATTTGGTCACAGCAGTGAAAGTAGAGTCGAGGAAGCTCTTCACTGTGCTCCCCTATGAATATCGGCTGCTGCTCACTCTAATGCGACTGCGCCTTGGCCTTCTCTATGGGCACTTGGCTAGAATATTTCAAATATCAGTAGGGAGTGTCTGCAACATTTTCAGGCATGTACTGTCGGTGCTGTGCACCATTATGGAAAAAGTCGTAACTTGGCTACCGCGATCAATAATCCGAAACAGTATGCCCAAGTCATTCATTGACAACGGATACGACACAACAACATGCATTGTCGACTGCTCCGAAATAAACCTGCAGCGGTCAAAAAAAACTGATGCCAAGGGCGCAAACCTATAGTAGCTACAAGGCGCACAATACTGTGAAGTTCCTTATTGCCATAGCACCAGATGGGTACATAATGTATGTGTCTCCAGCTTATGGAGGACGTGCATCAGTCAAATATATTACAAAAGACTGCAAGCTGGAGGACTATCTCGGCCCAGGAGATGAAGTCATGGCTGAAAGAGGCTTCACCCTGACAACAAGCATGATTATTCAAGGGGTGAAGCTTAACGTGCCTGCGTTCACAAAAGGTAAGGGTATCGTGTAAACATGCTATAATGAATGGCTCGATTGCCTCATGGATATGTCATTTTGCAGGGAAATCTCAACTCAGTGAAGAGGAAGTCACCAGGACGAGAAGGATAGCTTCCGTGCGCATTCACGTGGAGCGCGCCATAAACAGGATTAAAACCTACAGAATATTTAAGCAGGCCCTGCCCATCATGTCCAAGAAGACGATAAGCGATATGATTCTTGTTTGTGTAGGGCTTTGCAATCTCAAAGTCCCTTTAATTGCTACCAGAAGAGAGCCCACAACTGAGTAGATTTGTGCCATGTACCAGGGGCGTAGCCAGGGAAGTGGGGGGGGGGGTCTTACGGGGCTTCAGCCCCTCCCTCCCGACTCCCTCCCGAAATTTTTTCGAACTGTCCCGCACCGCTGACCAAAACAACCACCGGCGCCCGAAGTCATTCTGGATTTTGTCATCAAGTGTTTTTCAGACTAGAAAAGACATTTTGGCGCGCACATGGCTAACTCTGGTTGGATTTCTTGGCAACGCCCGTGCACCTGGAGTCATGTAACGCAAGGGGCCCCATCCTAGCACTAACTTTCAAGGACCTATCGATGGCTCGCTGTTGCGACTAAAATTTCGGTGCAATTACTCGCAATACATGACCGGTGACAGCTGCTGCTGCGCAGTACACAGGAACGAAGGACAGCGTCATTCAGAATTTTTCCTGCCCGTTGCATATGTGCAAAAATGTAAAGGTTCTTGAACGACAAACATTCATTAAAAGATTCGTCCTCTACTTGCTAATTTCATCGCCTTTACGTTTTTTCATATCAGCGGCATGCATGCACTGCTTTGCTGGTTCCATATAGTTTTAGACTTCGTGTGATTTTTTCTTTACCTCTTAAATACGCAAAAACATGGAAGCACTGGTATTCGTTATGTCTCCCACGAGTGAACGGTAAGGGGACAGTTGGTATGACATGATTACAAGACATAAAACTGAGCAGGGACAAGACACAGAAGGGAAGCATAAAGGACGAGCTCGTCCTGTTTGCTTCCCTGTTGTGTCTTGTCCCCTGCTCAGGTTTATGTTTTGTAATCATGTCTGCCACGATTTTTAAGACATACGAATACATTCTTTTATTTTAAAAAAATACATATTACACTTGTCTAGACAGTGCGCAGCGTTATCTAATACACAATAGCATTGTCAATGGCAATACAGTTATTATTGTTGCATTTGATTCTTCCACAAATTCTGTGAGGAGGCCGCGCTGCAACATGAGCCCCCGCCCCCCCCCCCCTCCGGAACAAAATTTCTGGCTATGCCACTACCAAGTACAAGAGTATGTGTGGAAAGTGGACGAAATAAAGTAGCCATACCATATGGCTGGAGCCATGTTGCAGTAGCCTTCCAAACTGAAACTTGGAAAGGACCTCATTCAAAGCAATGACGTAGCTGGCATTTCAAAAATTGCACCTTACACGTACTCAAAATTTGTCACTAATACCTTAAAGAAGAGGTCATTCTAATCCCCAATGTGCATATGAAGCAAAGAACCGGCAATGCAAATGTGGGGACACTGCACACGTGCACGTGGCCTTACTTCACATCATTTTCTAGATTGGTACTGCTCGCAGCCAATGTCAACACTGGTCCCAGCTGACTGGACTGCAAGGTATTTGAACTTGAGGTGTTTCACACACACAGTTTTCCAGTTTATGAATGCACAATAACTGTGGAACTAAATGGATTCATCTGTTATTAAAAGGCCTTATTATGGTGCTACACTCATTGAAATGGGTTTGGTCACTTTCTAATAACATTGTGCCATTTGTGCAAGCAATGCAATGTGCACTTATTTACACATATATCCCAAATGGTGAACACAATGGCCATAAGCAATGCACACACGAAACAAGTGGAAACTCTAGACATCATTACACGTAACAGTGCATTGGTCATAGAGATATGGATTATAACAATGGTTTGGCACTGAGCAGATCTGACGCTCTATAGATCACACAGAGCAACAATTAGGCCACAACTTTTGAATACCTGTCTTGAACCTGGAATCAATTCATGAATTGCAGGGTTTGTTTATGGTTTATGGGGGTTTAACGTCCCAAAGCGACTCAGGCTATGAGAGACGCCGTAGTGAAGGGCTCCGGAAATTTCGGCCACCTGGGGTTCTTTAACGTGCACTGACATCGCACAGTACACGGGCCTCTAGAATTTCGCCTCCGAATTGCAGGGTTGCCTACTGTGCAAGCACACTTCAGATATACAGTATCTCGCACTTTAAAGGAGGTACTGGATAATACTCAAGAATATTTATTCCAGTAGCAATCCCATTTCAAACACCAAGTTCACAGAACCTTGAGTATTCTGCGGAAATAATGAGCCGTCCAGACACATGGCGCCTTTCCAGTTCTGGCAGGAGGTCACGGAAGTAAAACTGTTGGAGTCGTGGCAAGTTTGATTTCACAAACATGGGTGCAAAAGGCACTTCAACAACAACTTCAGCCTCTATACTCCACATGTAAAAATAACAGAGTTCACTGCCTGTGCACAGCATCTGCAGCTGAACTTGGCCATAATAACCGTTCGGCCCATTTTCAGACAGCGTGTACTTTCCATCAACGTCCTTAACGTCGTGCCTTCCAGAACGCACAAGGTCCAGACAGTTCATCACATGCGGACACTATTTCTAGCACAGCGGCAGCTGCCTCAAGGAGGCCATCGGGAGACGCAGAGAGCCAGGGCATATCCGGACATAATATTGTGCCGCACCGTGTCACACTGTGCCCTGTTTTTTTTACAAATTGTGCACGAGCCACTGCTTCAAATTTCTGGCCATATTTCGTGGCTGCATTGCCAGTAAACGTAGGGCTGATTATGGCATTCACTGCTTTATCACCTGGTGTGCCGCTTTTTTCGGTACTTTTCTCATGCAAGATGCTGTCAATCTAAGGCACCGTGCCATTAGCCAAAGTGGCGCAAATACTGCGCCATTTCCTTTCCCCCAAAAAACCAATTATTATTATTATTATTATTATTTGGCTCCTTGTTTCTTTCTCCAGAGATGCTGCAGCCTTTGGCGATAAGTTAACAAACTTGTTATAAAAGGCGCAGCATCGAAGGCAGCTGGCTGGTAAGTCACTTATGACTTCATGGCTGCCATGTGGTGCTGCCTCTTGCCGAAGTCTGCTGGGCTGCCGTGGTGCTGCATTGAACGTTGCATAAAGCTGTGTGCCTGGAAGTGGAATGAAAGAGCACACCACACTGAAACGAAAATGACTCTGTAACCTCGATCCAGATAGCCTACATTAAGAGGTTAAACTTTTTATGAGCTCTAAATATGCAATAAGGCTGACGTGCTAGCAATACCAAGTTAGGTTTTTCAGCCTGCAAAGACCTAGAAGCATTTCCAAGTAGCAAGGAAAATTGTACTACAAAACACATGAGAGGAATCTGAGGCCAAACGTGCATTTGGCTTTGCACAAAACCATGCATGGGAATATTTAGCATGTGCCATTTACTCAGCACGCAGCCAAGTAAGACAGCAGTTTAAAAAAGCTGAGCACAATAATAAAATGGATGATACCTGGACTATTGAAGAGCTCGGGATATCCTGACTCCTCATGCATTTTCTTCAATTCCTCTTCTGATAGTGGCGCTTTAACAGGCACAGTCTTTGCCTGAACTTCAGGGTCGACTGTTTTTTCCTTCAACTTGAAGTTTATCTGGTCAAGTCTACTGGGCTCAACGTTGCGTTTTGTACCTCTGTTCCACTTTGCGGCAGCGTCTGTACAGGCCCTTCCAGTGAAGCCACGAGAAACGGCACAGTCCACTTTCCACAGTACCGCTCCCACGTGGCTACACACTCTTGCCTGTCCAGCCATGCAGGAGCAACCATCACGCAGAACTTCGCCTGTGCTCTTTGCCGACAGCCACACTTGATGTGGCATGCTACTTACAGCCTGTGAAGGCGTCACTTCAGATTTTAGCACCACAATGTCACCACTCACTCTGTGTGCAAGTACTTTCCTCACCCACCCTGACTGCAAGTAATTGTATGACTCTAATGATTTGTATGCTCTTACTTCAAACAGGTCACATGCTTTTGTCTGCACTAAGTAGAACACAATGTCGGGCCCCCTAATCTCTGACCAGTCGCGCATGTCTTCTGACCAGTCTTTGATGTCATCTGGGTGGGTGTACGTCATGGTTTCTGCAAATGAAAAGAGCACATAATCACTGTTGGATTACTCTTCCATAATAGTTTCTAGATGTTGAATTAAGAAAACTGCTTTTTACTAAGCAATGCAAATCAGCTGTCTCGAGGAGACAATTTCAACAAAGCATTGTAATCATAACCTGTATCAAACATGATAAGAACATTATCTCCAAGTTATGCACATGTTGTGGGCAGACATTCTTTTCAACATAACCACTGCGAATTTCTCACTATGCCTTATGGCACACTTCATGAATAAAAAAAATGCATGGGCCAGCCCACCTTGCCTTCTAGACATTATTAGTGGTTAAATGCCCAATGCAGTACCTTACCCTTTATCCAACTATGCAGTTAAATGAAGCAATGTACCAGTACACACAGCAATCTCGTAGCAGCCATTACTAGCTACCAGCAAACTTTGCGGCAAAGAAACTTCCATTCAAAGACATTTTTCAAGGAACACTTTTCAGTCACACGAAGCATTATCACCACGCACCAACTTTCGCTTCTCCAGCCGTACGGCACGCAAAAAACGCGAGTACGTGTAAACAAACTCTCATTTCGCTGACATGAACACACGGGTGTGGCAGCGACGTTTGCGTTTTTTACTCAAGAATATGCGTCCATTAAAGTACGCTCGGCATACCAGCACTAACAAGATTAAGTGCAAGCAAGAGCGTGCTCTTTCTTGACGCCGTGGCGTTCACAGGTTATGCGAAAGCGGGTGCCATTCTTCTCGGTGTCTTAAATCGGCGTTACCCTGCGCGGGGGCTCGCTGGTTAGGACGCTTGACTGCTAATCACGAGGCAACGGGGTCGATACCGGACGCGGCGGCCACGTTTCCATCGGAACAAAACGCAAAGTTCTCGTGTACTGTGCATGTTAACGAGCCACAAGTGATCGAAACTATCTGAAACCTTCCACTATGGCGTCCCTCATAGCCGATGTCGCATTGGAACGTTAAATTCCTTAAAAAAAATCTGTCTCACCCCTAACGCTTCGTCTCCCAAAGATCGTTAGCGAGTTTCTCTCCTTGGCGACTAATACTATGTTACTTTTGCAACACATCATCCAAAAGCGCAACTATTCACTGATTACTTAGCTAGTTGTGCCCGCAGAATTAGTGTCTGCCAGCACATTCACTTCCTCAAACCGAAGAGTGGCTACACTAAACAATAGCTATCAATGTGTCTCCGTTATGCGCATTATTAATACATCATGAACCTGCACCTGGGCTATCAGCCAAAAGATGACTCAAGAATAGTTTCGAACGTTACTGAATGCGCACAATGGATAAATTTGCTCCCGAATATGCGCAGCTTCGCAACATGATGAGGCGTGGCTGCACACAAACACTGCTGCCCACAAAGGAATGAGTACGCAGTAAAAACACTCACCACTGATCAGCACATGTCGCGACGAACTCGACGCACTCGACGAGGCGCAGGCACCGCGGGCTTCGTTCTCGGTGCCCATCACGATCGCGTTATCAGAGAGCACCTAGTTGTTATTCACGCCCCGCGCAGGGCAAAGGCAGTGGACAACACATCAGCAAAAACAAACGGCAAAAATCAGGGATGCTGAGCGGTCACAGAAACTTTGGTTGCGCATGCGAAGCGAGGCACGCCAGCAGTAGTAAATTTGCTGTCACAGCTCAAAATGGCACTCATACTTCTTTTTGACGTTAGGCGGCGCCAAAATGCTAACATGGCGCTGCGCAGAAGGGGGATTTTGAAAAGGTCTATACTCGCCGCTTGCTGGCGTGCCTATCGTGGACGTCGCTGGAACTAACGGCGCTGCAGTCGCGCTTTTCTTAGGGTGCCTCGGGCGCTGGCATCGAGGCACCCTAGCTTTTCTACACATCTTGCGCGTCGTCCGCTATGCCCTCGTAAAGGCGGGTGGCGGCGCGCCCATACCTGCAAGTAAATTATTTTTTTTTCCGGCGTGACCGATCAATAATATGGCATAACTGCCTTTGATACGTGGCGAAAATCTGTTCCGCTTGGAGGGCACAAGGGTGGAACCACAGGGGCTGGGACGAGCGATATTTGAACGAGGCACAAGACGATTCGCGCTTCGCCTTTTAGGTGTCTATCGTCCCAACCTTCTCGTGTGTGTCACTATATATATATGTGTGTGTGTTTTTTCGCGGTTTTAGCACTTCACACTAATCAGTACTTATGACAAAACTGTTTCAGTCCGTAAGTGCTAAGTTGTGTTCTGAACACCCTATTGTACACCGTGCGGCCTACTGATCTGTGCAGCGAAAAAATCTTCTGTTTGTTGTGTACATTAGGTTCAAATAATTGAAGTTTATATGAACAAGGAAAGGCAAACTTGTTTAAATATTTTATTGTGCAGTTCTTTTACGACGCTTCGTTCGTTGAACTGCGCCATTTTTAAAAACAACTAATTTATCCGGCTCTTGAGGAGAAATTAATTTCAAATGTCAGACGCCTCCATTGAAGGAGAAACAAAAACATCTTGCTGCAAAAAGCGTTCCATTTATGGGTGCCTAAAGGGACTATGCAACGAATAAAAACTCACTTGTAAATGTTTTCAATGCTTAGAAATGATGCTAAGAAACATTCACACCAAGTATGAGTATTCAGAACTGAGCCGGAAATTTATTATGAACTTTTAAAAACCATGTTTTTTAAAATTCGCAGGCCGATTGGTGTGCACGTAGTGACCGATTTTGGAACTAAAATCTTGAAACAAAGACGTCACACTACCCATGACGTCGCCAGGCCACCACACGCTCTCCACCACGGCAGCCACGACGTCACGGGCACATTTCGGGTAGCCGTGAAAATCGTCTGCTCGTGCCGTCGCGCGACCCTCTCGGGCAAGCGCAAGCCAGGGCATTGCTTTCGCGCATATGGTTTCAATTTTCCTCTGCTGCCTCCTTCTGTCGGGAGTTCCGGAGCCACACGCACGGCTCTTCGTGCGCACGCATAGGGCTCGATGCCCATCGCGGCCGTAAAGGCGAGCAGTCGCTCCTCGAGGTCCGGATTTATTACTGCTAACTACCACAGATGGCAAGCAAAGAAACCCGACGCGCGCCGCAATCCAGGAAGGCGAAGAGACTGGAGAGATGCCGCCACGCCACCGACGCTGTGCTAACTACCACAGATGGCAAGCAAAGAAACCCGACGCGCGCCGCAATCCAGGAAGGCGAAGAGACTGGAGAGATGCCGCCACGCCACCGATGCTGTGCTGGGGGGCTAGGAGCGATAACCGGAAGTTGCAAAATAAACGTCAGCTGATGACGTTTTCATGGGCGGGGCCCAGTCCCAGAGCTGTTTTCTTTATTTTTTTTTCTGGTGCTCCTCGTGTACGAATTGAGGAGGGAGAAGAGGAGCGTAATTTTTAATCGTCTATATCTTCGCTGTTATTGATGCTAGCTCAAACATTCTTGCACTGAGGTGGCGAGTAATCGAATGCTTATCTCTCGTCTGCTTTACGTAATCTCAATTAACTTATTGCATAGTCCCTTTAAAACAGTTTTGCTCTCTTTCTTGCTGACTGCACTTGAGCAGCTACCAACATTTCAGAGTTCACTTTCCTGGAAAAAAGTGCATCCTCATGATAATGTAAAACTTGATCACTTTAGCAGTGACTTCTTCGCAGTGATGATCACAACCGACTGCAGGCACAGAGGACTCTTCAAGTCTGTCTAGCACCTCCCAGAACAGGTCACCAAATACAACGCATTTCTCAGGGGCTTTGTGAACAATGCTCTCCATCTTCTTTATGACTCTGTACAGCCTTAGTGACGGCTCGCGAAGGCATCCTGGCTTGAACGACCTCAGGTAAGTCAAGTGCCTCTGAACAACATCACTTGGGCTGGCGTGTTCAGGAGCCGCCGTCAGCATGACCTGGCAATTGTTACAATACATTGCCTTAGTTATCTTCTTATGCACATATCCTCCTAAGTAATAGAGAACCATTTCTTCTGGTCCGGCTCTTTCATATCCATGGTCGCCCAGGTCATCACTTTCACCCGAAAGGTAGCGGATGCTAAGAAGCTTCCTGCACTGCTTTTTTTCCGCAGCATTCCTGAGCTCCGCAGCAGCCTTTGCCTTTTCTGCGAGGCTGTCATGCAACGACACGAGGACACTTTCAGCGGCTCCAGAACAGTTCCCTTTCACTGCATTCTTCACAGGAGTGAGCAGGGACAAAAGCCTATAAATCTGGCTGAACTGTATGATCGTGGGATGATCATCATTGCCGTGAAAAGAGCGAACAATGCCAAAGAATGTCTGAAAAAGAAAGAAGAAAGCAGGCGAAAAGTTTGTTAGTAATTGCACCCATTTGCAACTTAATTTTCTTTAGAACAGGCTGCCGCTTCTACGCTTCTACTTCAAGAAAATTGCGCTCTTTAGAACAGGCCGCCGCTTACCCAGTGAGCAATAAATCTCATATGGATGTCTTACGGACGTTCAGAACGTCCGCAGAATGTCGAAGGGAGTTCCAGTGCCCATGGGGTTATACTCTGCTACTTCAAGAAAATTACGCAATGTTCACCCTTTCATCATTATGCACGCGTGTGTTACCTCCAAGGGATCTTGGTTCAGCTTGGCCGTCAGCAAATAAGGCACGCCTGCTTTGTGCGGCTCATCAATTATGTCTAAAGCCGACAGCAAGGTCACTCGTAGAGATTCTGTCGTTTGCTGTGAAGCAAATAGGAGCATGTTCCGATGTTGGTGGTTGTGCTCTGTTTCGTCAAGTAGATGGAGGAAGTCCTTGATGACCTGCCCAAAAAAATCAATGATTACTGAGTCAAACCCTTGAGAAGCAAAAGTGTATATCACGACGAAAAGCAACTCAGAGCGCTCCGACTGACATCACATTAAGGAAAAGTACCTCAATCTTCGGCGAGTTCACTCGGATCCCTTCCGCAGGGTGTTTTGTGGTCAGTGCATTGAAAAGATCGTTCATTCTTCTCGTAAAGGCCTCTGTTCCCTCCGTGTGAACGAGTCCTTCAACACGCCCTGTAGACCTGCAGCCCAATGGCAGTGCTCCGACTGAAGAGCTGCAGGGAAAGTATATGTTTGATAACACTATTCCCAACAGTGAACGCGTTGAAATATTTATAAATCTTTGTATAGTTCCCCTCGTAGCTAACCTGCACAGCAAGCCGCACGTTCATTCTCTCCATGTTCGTCGGTTGAACATGAGCTGCCGTCAGTTTATAGACGACCTTTAGGTGTTTCTTCCTTTCTGTCTTGAAGAGCAGTTGATAGTGACTGAAGTCAATATTGCAGTCTCCAGCCTGGAAGTATAGTTGAAAAAATAAGTCGCAAATACAGATTTTCACCTCATTACCTTAAAAGAGCACTGACCCCAAATTTTATTCGTGAGTTACTTGTTTGGTATCATGTGCTGCTTATGCTGCACATGTGGAAATATGGGGGGACAAACCTTTCGCCCCGCCCGCACTCCCACTCCGCGGATGCTGCGTTCCCATTCGCTAACCGCGGAGGGGTTCGTGCTCCAGGGACAAATGGAAGGAACGACACAGCGTTAAGACTCATATGCTATTTATTACACTTGCGATCAATACACAGAGCGGGCCAGCTAGCTACAAAGCATCAACGAAGCATTCCTCGGAAATAGAAGGCTACGTAAGAAGGACTTCCGACTTACCGGCTGGGGCGGGGGCGCGACTTCGGAGGTATTGGCGGCAAACGTTTGTATGTGCCGATAATGGCGGCAGGGTTTTCCCGTGCGCGCCGCATTCTTGAGGCAAATCCATTCCCTAGCATTTGCTGGGGAAGGCAACCAGAGCGCGCGTCTGCTACGCTCGCTTCGCTGCCTGGAACCAGAAGTCCAGCGGCAAGGCGCCACGGATCCCCGTGCGCCTGCCGCGGAAGGTGGCGGGAGCGTGCGGCCGCAACCCTAGCCGCAACCGGTCACGACGCTGGCCGGATCCCGAAGAGCCTCTCTCGTCTCTCCGGTCACGGCCACCTAAATCGGCGCGCGCGGGGCCGCGCGCGCGTGATCGAGGCGGCCGTGCTCCGTTTCCGCAGAATTCCGCGTAACCTACGAGGTGGCGCTCCCGTCGCCGTTCTCTTTCCCTCATGAGGGAGACTTCCCTCCTCGCCCAGCCGGGGGCTGTCCGTCTCGACGGCCGACGATGAAGATGGGCCGCATCGAAATGGAGGGGGGAAACAGGTTCTCCACACACATTAGAAAACATGGACAGCCGTGAGGATTGCGCCAAGATGCTGTTTCGGTTTTCGTTTTCAACAGTCGAACGACGGCTGTGACATAACAGACGCGTTGAGGTCGAGGCATAGAAAAAACTTTAGTATGGTTGCTATACTTCGTCTATTAATTCACATAAACTTTTACGCAAGCCTGCTCAAGAGTCGGAATCCCCAAAAAATGAATAAGCAGCAATTATAGTGCAGTTTTTGCATGACTCACGTGACCTCAGATCGTCTGCTTGTTCGGCTGTTGAAACCGAAACAGCATGAGAGAAAAAAAAACAATCACAGATTATTGAGCTGGCGTAGGTGAATGCCATGTCATGGCTTATATATACTAGTGTCTTGCGCACCATTCCGAATAAAAAAAACATTCAACCAAAAAAATTTGTTTCTCTACTTCAGTTGACGTATTATTATTGAAAGTGTGATCCTTCATGCATACCTGGCAATATCTGTGCTTGAGTAGAAGGTTCAGCACCCATTTTACGATGTGAGGAATGTCACACATAAAATGAAGGTACTTCCCCTCAGGTAGACAAGGATGTTGAATCTTGTGACAAGGAGATGCAATGTTGCCACTGATTTCCATGTGCTGCCACATTGAACGATTATTCCAGCACCATCGCTGACCACCGATATGACAGTCGCTCCATACTTGTGCAGTTGGATAACTGCCTCCAACACAAGTTGCGCCAAAATGTTCCCAGGTGCAGCTCTTTTCGTGGCACCGGTCGCTATAGTTTGCACCCAGATTTCAAGCACAGGCACAAACATAAGAACAAGAGCATGGTCCGCAAGCACTAGTGCTTCCTTCTGAAATGTCACCACAATCGACCAAGCCGTCAATCTTATATGTCGACTTGCTGAAGTTGTACGCCTGGCGCAGTTTTGTTTCATCTAATATCAGAGTTCCAAATCCCTAGCCACCCATTCTCCCACCTAACTGTTTTTTCTGTTGCTTCCAAACAAATGGAGTTGAACCCAAACTTGCAAGGTATGCCTTTAAGGACTTGAGTAAGACGACTCATAGAGGGCAGAGGCATTATCTTCATGTCATAAATAAGCCTGTAAACTCGTGGGCTGGCTATCCACAGTATTAAACAGTTTAACAACCACTCAGCATTCTAGCGCATGCCACATGCTGACTTTGATTTCAGCTGCTTTAATGGTGTCATGAACGCCAGGCACTGCAAAGGTGGAAGATCAACCAGTGCTCTTTCAATTCCTTGATCTGTAACCTTTGAGAGCACTGCTTTCAGTGCCACGACCTTGCTCTGTTTTCTCCAACGCGGCAGTTGCTTGGCAAGCTTCCTCTTCAAGTTCTGCAGCTTCTGGTCCTTCTTAGGTGCTGCCGTTTTCTTCCTCGCGCGCACCTGCCTTCGCAAACGCAACCAACACGCACAGATTAGCTGCTTAGAAAAGCATAAGTGTTTGTGATGAACAGCTTCCGACTTCGTCAGCTGTTCATCAAGATTTGTATTTACTCCTGCACATATATTGAAGCCACCTGTTTCCATCAAAACGTTTTCAAGGTCAGTTACAGAAGCTACAAATTTAAACAGCTGCTTGTGCAGCTTGTTGTAGCCGTTCACGAAGCAGCTATCATTTTCTTCAACAATAACAGCCTTGGGAATCACTAGACGGCTTACCGCTAGCTTTCTGCAGTAGAAAACTGCGCACACCTTCCCAGTTCTTTCGTCCAGTATAATTTCATCTTGCCAGTCCGTAGTTGGTAGAGTCGCAGTGGCCAGGTCACCAATCGTCAGTGCAGTCGACGTAGCACTGGTTTCCGCCGAGCGGGAAAGAGGCTCTTTCGGGATGACTGCCTCTACGCAAGGCTCGCTTGAGGAGGACTACTGTCGCTGCAAGGATATTCACACTTATCCGTCTGCATGACATCACGCGTTTTTGCTGACTTTCGCCTGTATTTCGCAATTTTTGGCTTTGAGAATCGGTCTGGAAGGCCGGGAAAGAGTCGAGGGACGGCACCAGGCGCTAGCGCCCAGTTCTCACGGGGAATTCGGACCTCTTGCCCGTTCACAACGTGCTTGTACTCCTTGATAGTATCTTCATGCTCAAAATGACGCTCACATATCTTAGACGTGTGAGAGAGCCGTCTGTCCTTGTGATGCAACATCTGCTCCCACCTTTCAAATGCGCTTTCATCGTGAGGCGGTTTAAAAAAATGATGACCGGTGGCATTGCTTCTGTTCCGACTTGTGCAGCCGGGCGCAAAGCAGGATGGCATGTTTGTCTCTCGCTTGAAGTCACCAAGTGCACATATTTCACCACAAACACGTTTTCACAACACTAGCAGCACCATAACACGAAAATCCAGCTTGAAAATCTGACTAGCCTGTCGTAACTGCCGCGAGCGAAACTCCCGCGACAGCAGACGATATAGAAAAGCTAGGGTGCCTCGATGCCAGCGCCGCCCGAGGCACCCTACAGAAAAGCTCGACTGTAGCGCCACTAGTTCCCGCGACCGCCACTTTAGCCACCTCCCGAGTGGAGCTGCGAAACTGAAACTATTATGGTGTCTTCGACCGGTCGCTTCACATCGCTCTAGAGCGCTTTGAGAGACGACCGCACATTCGGCTGGTCGAAACCGGGCGCTCTGACTACATTCGGCTGGTTCTTTCTGAGCGCTCGCCTACAGCTCAGAGCGCTCTGACGCGCTCCAAGATGAGCTCACGTGACAGAGCCACTTCCGCTACGTCGCGAAAGCGGTGCGAGTTAACCGCGACGTCCCCTACTCGTAGGCAGAAGCAAGTGTCTGCTTTTGGTGTAGTCACGCAGTTGTAGAGTCCTTGCTGAGTTGTGTTTTGCGTGGGCCGCGCTGTGTGAAACAAAAAATGCCCAAGAGGCGCCGGTTAACTATATACGCTTGGAATGCCGTCTGTGTTGCTGTCACATCTAGCACATGAGAACAGCGATTCCAGCAGCAGCTCAGACAAGGACGACAGTGCTGTCTACAAGGCGATGTTTAAAGAAATCTTCAGCGTGCCACAGTGTGTGCCGAAGGTTGCTGACTACGTCTGCACAGTGGTGCAACACTACTCCGGAGGAGAGGTAAGTGTTTACGCGAGTATGTTCCGATGAGTAATGATGTTTTACAGTTCCGCAGGAATTTCCGCCTGAGACGCCAGGCATGCTATGACCTCATTGCGAAGTTCCAGGAGTCTGAATGCTTCCCGTCGAATAGACACCACGGCGGTTCTCCGGCAAAGACGCCGGAGGAACACATTCTTTCCTTTGTCTGGTGAGCTCCATTTTAAGCACCAAGAAAATGAGAAACGTTAGGTGCGGATGCGAATAATGCGCGTGAAAGATGAAACATTTTTCTGAGCTGCGTGGCTGTTTGTGGATACAAAACAAGATATGCAACCTCACTACTGTATTCATGTCGTACTCATGTTTGCTATAGTTTCTTCCAGTTGAATATGTATTTAATTATAGTATAGTAATAATAGAGTTTATTCCCATCAAAGAGGTATTGTATGCCCTTGAAAAGAGTGCTGAGGAAAAAGAAATCGATGATACCTCTTATTAGATCCCAGCATGTTTTTATTTGGCACACAAGGACATGCTATGAACAAATTTTTAAAGACTGGATGAAAGTAGCAAGGCTTGCTCAGAATAGCTCTACTAAATTAGCATGATTTCTATTCATCTTGTAACTGCAAGAGTGTTTGATAGTGACTGCCGGTTTGGTAAATTATAATTACTGCATTTATTTAACAGGTATGCCGCCAACAAGGCATCGATGCGAGAGTGTTCTGTCCTGTTCAACATGGCATAGTCAACCCAGCTAGGGGTCATAAATAGGGTCCTGGATTTTCTGTGCCAGATAGCTCCGAATGTGATTCACTTTTCATCAGATAAGGACACGTTGGCCGAAGATTTCCGGAAAGTGAGTGTTTAAATCCCTCTTAGCCTACTGTTAAACTTTGAATAACTGATTGCACCAATGCCATGTTCATGATCATTGGGCTTAATGCAGTGTAAACAATGCATATATTTAAATGTTGCAGCATTTCATGCATTAAATTTTCTAGCTTTTGACTTAAGCATGCTGAAGAAT
Source organism: Amblyomma americanum (assembly GCF_052857255.1). Taxonomy (NCBI): domain Eukaryota; kingdom Metazoa; phylum Arthropoda; class Arachnida; order Ixodida; family Ixodidae; genus Amblyomma; species Amblyomma americanum. Next base: position 121,183,342 of record NC_135506.1, on the reverse strand, counting down.
GCTCCTTTCTTGCATGTAAAACTGAGGCAAATAGAAAATGCTCAGAAGCAAAAAGTAGTTACCGGTTGGTTTTGCCTAAGCTTGCACACTGCTGTCATGTAACTAAATTGCCCCATTTGCCGCAAAGTTATACCACCATGCTTGAGCAGTTTCACTGACCCACTGACCAACCACGCCGAAGGTCCTGGCTTTCCCATTGTAACTGTGGCTGTCTCATCTTTTACAGCTTGCAGGCTTTCCAAATGTCATTGGATGTATTGATGGAACCTACATACCAATATGATGCCCTAGCAACAAGATCCGGTCTACTTACATAAATAGACATGATCAGGTATCAATAACTATGCAAGGAATATGCGATGCAAGAGAAGGATTTATGGATGTGTTCACCGGGCCACCAAGCAAAGTGCATGATGCACGAGTGTTGAGGCTGTCTCCAGTGCACGAAGACTTGCCTACACTGTGCGAAGTCAACAAGTTCCACATTTTAGGTGATGCCGCTTACCCCATTAGAGAACACTTGTTGACACCATTCAAGCACTACGGGCCAATGACAGCAGCCAAAATTAATTACAACCAGTGCCATGCAACTACAAAGGTGATCATTGAAAATGCTTTTGGAATGCTGAAGCAAAGGTTTCGGCAGCTTCGCTACGTCGAGTTTACAACTGTAGACAAAATAACAAAGTTCGTCGTAGCATCCTGTGTGCTCCATAACATATGCTTGGATGGTGGTGACTTTGACGTCAATGATTTGCTCGCAGATGATGAAAGAAAAGAAAGAAGAATTGATGCTGCCCTTCACAACAGACTCAGCCTAGCAGAGTTAAGGGCAAGTCGACAGCCTGTGTCCGAAATCGAAGGCGCTCTTCGCCGTCTGGGCGAATTGAAGAGAAATTCCTTGGCCGATAACCTCTAAGCTGCATTCACAGAGATCAAATTTTTGTTGTAGAAACATTTATTGCACATCAAATGTTTTTTTTCTTGTCAAATTTGCTTCATCATGAACTCGCCATGCATGCAACCCGTACATATTATTGTATAAAAAGTTTTTGTGTATACTACGTCTTCTCCTTATCCTCTATTCCTGTCCCCTCATCTCTTTCATTTCGTTTCTCCATTCGGCCTACTATCCTTTACTTCTGCTGCCCCAGCTCGGGTGCTTCAGTATTGATGTCAGATGCCGGGGCTAGCAAAAATATTTTTCTTCCTTTTTATTAATATTTTAATAAACCATTTACTATTACTACTTGTTAAAGCGTTTTACAAATGACATGCTTTGATTGTATGAAAAATAATATCAAAGCAAACATTTATTGCATGCTAGAAAAAGTGTTGTATAAATTAATTAGAATCAGTTTCGACGGGGGATGTATCTCCCGTCAAAAGTATTCGGCCCAAGGGGTTTGCTTGTGAGGCCTCCTGTATGCACCCTCAGTTACCATAACCTCTCGAAAAAGGTATGGCTTCACGTCCTCAGTCCTTCCAAGCTTTGGACTGCTAGATGCGCTAGGGAGCCCAACTAAATAGCTTAAAAGCAAACCCCTTGGGGTATAATCTTTTGACAGGGGCTGTACATCTCAAAGCAAGTTCTGGATGCTACTCCTTTTCTGCTAGAGTTTTCAAAAGTGCCTTATGCTCCGAATGAGCTTTTAGCAGCTCTCGATGCCTTCACTTCTTCCTTTGTTCTATATCTTCCTATTTTTAACTTTCTCGCTGTGCAGTTTGTTCATTTCTTCAAAGAACAACTGCATGTGTTGCGTTCTAGAGTTGCTTGGGCGCAACCTCCTGTCGGCTCTTTTTTTCTTGGGCTCTTCGTCCCGCGAATCTGTACCGGCTTAGAATGAACAGTCTCCCCCCAATGATATCAAAGACAGGGTATCATCACAGAACTCTGAGTTTTCCTGGACGTCTGCGCTGGTTGATGGTCGAGGACTCGCTTTACGAGCCGACGCTTTCTTATACCTCACGGTGTCCACACCGCGCAAGACTCCCGGCTCCAAGCTGTCATCTAAAGCCTTCATGGCATCGAACTCTGCTCATATTCCACGCGGCAGCGGAAATTTCCTGGTGTATTATAGTGCTTCTCTTCGTTCCTCTTCCGCTTTGACACAGTCTTGAAGCACGTTTCGCACTGCACAGCAGTGCGGTGAACGCCGAGAATGCCGAACATATCGCACGCAATTTGCTCAAACATAGCTCGCTTGCTGCGAAATTTCTGAAGTGGGCCCACGTCTCTGGCATAGCCTGCATAATAGTCGAGAAGCAGCTCTGTTTGCCGTTCATCCCATGAAGCTGCGTTGGAAAAGGAATAGGTGAAACAAGCTTCTCTGGGCATTTTTGAATTCAAAGTCTCACAATGAAGTTTGAGTGTTGTTTATTTGGTTTAAATATACATTATACCTGGAAATTTATCTTTATTGAGACCTGTTTTATGTATGTTGTTTAACTCCAGGTTAAACTTTCAAGCATGACCAAACAGATATATATTGCCGCGAACATTTGGAGTGTTTGTTCATTCTTCAAATCTGCCGCCACACAACTTTATCGCTTTGTTTGCGACGCAAGACGCGACTAGTATTATCTCGATTGATCGCAGCCAGGTAGAGCTGATTCTATGTTGTTCCGGAATGCTCTAATAACTTTGCACGCTTTATCTCGAACGTTCGCTATCAGCTTTAAATTCAGCACAGCCGACAGCGGCGGGCATTCTGTTCGACGACCGCCGAGCACGCTTGTCGCTTCGCCGCCGCCGAGTGATTCAGTCCCTTTTGGGTGCAAGTCAGCCCAATAAAAAGTTTTCTTTTAGAAGACTCTTTTGTCCGTCTTCATCGCTGCTTCGACTGCCGTCACCACTACGTGACATCTGATGGAGGTGCGGGGTAGCCTTCCATGTTCCGGACGCCCCCTTCAAGTCGTGAAGCCAGCCCTCAGCGCTTCGCACCCGAGGACGAGACAGCAGCTCAGCGAGCCAGCCGACGTCTCCAAGGAGAGGAGCCTGAGTTCGGGACCCTGCCGGACCGCACCAGACAGCGAAAAGACGCTGCTACGAGCACCGCAACCTCGCCGATGATGTCGACACCGATCATACTGCAGCAGCCGCGGGTGCCGCCAACTTTCAATGGATCCCTAGGCGAAGACCCTGAAGAATGGTTGGACAAATTTGAGCGCGTGACGTCATTCAACAAGTTGGATGATGCGGCAAAAATTGAACGTATTTTTCTCATTGGATGGCTCCGCACGCACGTGGTACAAAAACTACGCATCGTCCCTTACGACATGGGAGCTAGTCAAGAGAAAACAATTGAAGGTATTCACCAGTGTCGTGAGGAAAGAAAGAGCCGAACGACTCCTCGAGTCCAGGATCCAGCTTCCGAATGAGCCAGTCCGCGGTTACGTCGAGGAGATGAAGCGCCTATTTCGCCGCGCCGACCCCGAGATGACTGAGCAAAAGAAAGTTCAGTTTTTAATGCGCGGCTTAAAAGAACAACTCCTTGGCAGCCTCGTCCACTAATCCGCCAAAAACAGTCGAGAAAATCGTGCAGGAAGCCTGCACGATTGAGAAGACCCTCGATGTCCGAGCTCGGCAGTACAATCGCCCCTTCCTCTGCCTGTGCAATCCGTTCGGAAATGACGGCCACCACCAGCGACAGCTTGCGGGAAGTTATCCGCGAAATCGTCCGAGAGGAGCTACGCCGATTACTGCCATCCTCCCCACAGCCACAAGCAGTGACTTGATGGATGTGGTACGGGAAGAAGTGCAACAGGCACTTGGCACCCCGGCGGCCACAGAACCCCAGACTATGACCTACGCCGCTGCAGTAATGACTCCTTAGCCGCAATGACAACCCCTGCCTCCTGTCAGACATGAACAACTTGTTCCCGAACGCCACCTCCCTACCCCCGTCCGCCCAGCCTACGTTCGACGCTCAAGACCCAGGAAATGCGACGCCTGGACGACTTCCGACAACCGGCCATTGTGCTTTCATTGCGGTGAGGCCGGCCATATTCTTCGTCCCTGCCCGTACCGACGTATCGGTCTTCGATGATTTGCCGTTAACGACCCACGACCACGCTTCGGCCAACGTCCGCAGGAAATCGACGAGTACCTGCGTCGAGAGGAGCACGAGCCGAACCGCTTTTCGCGCTCACCATCTCCGTCAACCTCGCGCTTTGCGTCGCCACGCCGCAGTTACGCAGCCGCGGTACGCGGTAGGAGGAAGGTCTCCCAGCCCCCGTAGGGGAACTAAAGACAGCAACCTCTGGAGGTGAGGTTGCTCACGAGCGAAATGCCGAATATCCTCCACCGACCACGCCCCATGGAGACGCTGCACCCGCGACGCCGCATGAAGAACCTACACTCGCTGCACCGACGCCGCACAAAATGACAACCCCGGCCACGACGCAAACTGCCTTCAAAACGACGCCGCCACCAGAAAAGCTCCGACCAAACGCGCCATCCGCGAATCGCATATGCGACAAAGCCGTGACCCGACGCCAAGAGCGACATCCAATGCAAGAGCCAGGACCTCAGACTTCGAAGTGACCATCGACGGCCGGAAAGTTAGCGCTCTAGTCGACACAGGAGCCGATTGCTCGGTGATGAATGGAACATTCGCTGCGCATCTGAGAAAAGTCACAACGGCTAGGGACGGCCCACAAATTCGCACCGCGGGGGTCACCTCATTACGCCATCAAAACGATGCATAGAAGGACATACATATCCTGCTACCTTTGTTGTGCTACCGCAATGCTACCGCGAAGTGATCTTGGGTATGGATTTCCTCAATGGGCATCAGGCGATCATCGACCTGCGATCCAAGCTGATCACGCTTTCGACGGACGAAGCCATCCCATCGATGAAACTGGGGAAAAACACGTTGCCCTGAGTGTCCTGGAGGAAGAAGTGAGCGTCCCACCCCGTTCAAGCGTTATCGTGACCGTAGGCGCCACGAAAGCCATTAACGCTGAAATCATCATCAAGGGGAACATGCAGTTGCTTGTAGACCGAGGAATCAGCATCGCAAGAGGCATCGCACATTCCCGCAATGGCCAGGCCGAAGTACTGCTAACTTCAGCGAAGAATACCGGCACATTAACAGAGGAACGACGATTCCTTTCTTCGACGAAATATCTGACGTACGAGACTCCTCCGCCCTCTCCGACTCCTCCGCAGAAAATTCGCCTGACCAAGAGAATTCGCCCACTTTCGACATCAACCCAGCCCTGCCCCGGAACAGACAAGACCAGATCCGCAATCTGCTTCGAAGCTACAGTGAGTGTTTTTCGACATCGCCGAAGGTGCGAATGACGCTAATTGCCAAGCATAACTTGCCAACCATAAATTGCCAACCATAACTGTCTCAGTTTTGTCGGTGGACGTCACCGTTTACTCGCAAAACGGTTCATGTGTCCGCCGACCCAGTTACGCTTTTTAATCAGAGGCTTCGCGCAGACACACACTGCTGAAACCCCGGGGAGTGTGCTGTGTAGCGACACGCGAGGTAAGTGCAGGGTGCTAGACATGCAGTTGACACGGGTGTTATGAACACGGACTTCATACGTTGATTACGCATTTCTGCTGGCCACGGGAAAAAATTTATCTGCCGCGCCAGTAGTGTTATTGGTGAAGGCTTATTCCAACGGCCGACCTAAGACCTTTATTCATTCTCGGGCAGGCAGATTGCACTGAAGTTTGTCTGGAGAAAATAAGGCAAGGAATAGACATGCACAAGCGTCCTCCGTGAGCTGCTACAAAATGTGCAGTGCGTGCGCACGGAGCACGAGGGAAGGAATAAACGCAATGTCGAGAACAGTCACACCACAGCAAAAGTTATTGCCATTTTTTTTTTGCACTAGCAATCGCACGCCAACGCGCAGGATATTAGGACAAAACCACAATGCTGCTTTCGGCGTCCGCCGCGGTCGGGTTCGAACCCGGGAACTCCGCTCGACTACTGATCCGGAGTTCCCGGGTTCGAACCCGACCGCGGCGGCTGCGTTTTTGTGGAGGAAAAGCGCTAAAGCGTCCGTGTGCTGTGCGATGTCAGTGCACGTTAAAGATCCCCAGGTGGTCGAAATTATTCCGGAGCCCTCCACTACGGCACCTCTTCTTCCTTTCTTCTTTCATTCCCTCCTTTATCCCATCCCTTACGGCGCGGTTCAGGTGTCCAACGATATATGAGACAGATACTGCGCCATTTCCTTTCCCAAAAAACCAATTATATATTATATTATTTCGGCGTCGTACGTCGCTGGAAACTTCCACAGCCCTCAAAACTACGCCGCTGCGAAAATGCGCGAAAGCGCGTCGTTCGTCCCGAAGACAAATTATGCCTGATTTACCGTCGATCATTGTAGTCAACACGACTTCGGCTGGTGAGGTATATCGAGAATGGTCCCATGGGGAGCTCATTTTTGCCGGAGACTGACAGCCGAAGTAGCGACATGCACACGTGAAGCGGAAGCGGCGACTCAATGCAGACTGTGTCATTAATGACTCTGTGCGACCACGTGCGGCTACTGTTGACACTAACGGTGCCGCGTCGGGGTTCCGGAAGTTACGGCCCCTTCTGCCTCCTGCGCTTCCGCTCTAAGAATTCGCAGACCATTCGGCTTGACCAGTCTCACTATGCGCTCTGAGCGAGAGCGGCTCCCACTGTGGCCTCCGCGATCAGCTCCGGCGGCGCGCCGTTGCTCCGGCCGTCCCATTCGGCGCGTAGCGCCGCGGAGAAGTGTAATTATGCTAACTCCGTAACACGCCGCGAGGTGGCGACCTTAGCCCAAGGCTCAGGAGAGGAGAGGAGGAGGAAACGGCTGAACACTTGATACTTTTCTGTAAAGGGCTTCACCCTACAGCGGAAAGCAGCGGGGCTGATTTATCCAAGGCATTAGGGTTTAAGGACAGTGAAGGGAAAGTAGATTTTATGCGGGTATGAGTAACCAAGCGAAGGTTATCAGATTGGTGGCTAAAATCAAGAGAAGAGTAAAATTTAATAAGTCATGGCTAGGTGGCTTGAGCCACCGCGCGATTTAAAGCGGCAGCATTTCCCGCTTCCTATAGGCGCGAAGATTTGGAAGCCCGTTTAACCAATGCCGCGTACCACTTGACGAGCGCACATCTAAGATCTGCACTTTCTCTTCACCGTGTGGGAGATACTGTTTTTTTCGTCTGCCCTTCGGCATTTCGTCCGCACCGGAGGAATTTCAACAAACTATGAGTCAAGTATTCGAGGGCCTACCTGGGGTGCTGGTATATATCGGACGAAATTTTAGTTTGGGGTGCCAGTAAAAAAGAACACGATGAACGGTTGACGGAAGTGCTTAAGGCTGCCAAGAAAGCAGGGTTGACTTTCAACGCGCAGAAATGCAAGTTCGGTGTGAAATCAGTCAAATTCCTTGGTGACGTCATAAGCCGAACGGGCATATCGCCTGACCCAAAGCTTATCGAAAGCCTGGCGAACATGCCGACACCAACGTCCAAGACTGACGTCCAGCGGATGCTGGGAGTGCTGAACTATTTCAGCAAATTCGTGCCACGGTTGTCCGAGCGAACGATGCTTTTACGAGAGCTTATCAAGTCCCGCGCAGAGTTCCAATGGACAGAAAACCACGCGAAAGAGTGGCAAATCTTGACGAAAGTTTTGACTACCGCCCCCTACTTGGAATCTTCGATCCGCAACGGGAAACTAATGTTGAATTCCAATAGCAGATCCGGATCAAGTTTTTCTGCTCTGTTGGGAGCAATCGTATTCCAATGGCAAAATGGGAGTGCGAGTTGTCTGTTCCAATGGCAGATCGGGATCAGACGTCGATCCCGGATCGCTCCGTGGAGCAGCGATATTTGCTCCGCCGAAATCGGCAGATTTGACCGGAACCCCGCGCGACGTTTTACTTTCCCGCGTCTGCTTCCGGTCACGACCGGCTGCTGCCTTCCTGTCGTCGCTACGCGGTGATCCGGGCAACGTACAAGCAGTATTTTTGACTTTTTTTAAAATTGAATTCTCCCAAATGTAATTATTTTCCGTTTTGTTCGCGTCCGCACAAGTTAAAACAAAAAAATTTCTTAACAGGATGTCAATTCCATCGCGGTCAATTCTTTGTGACCGCTTTTTAGACCAAAATCGTTGACTTGTTTGATCCTCCCGCGCTCTCTGATGTCAGATGACTCGTACTCTCTAAGCCTAGCAGCTCTGTAAATAAGGAAGCAATCTGAAAATTTGGCGCGTTTCATCACTGTAATTTTGTGGTGCGGGCATCATCACACAAAGCGATAGCTTCGTGCGCCTTTTGTTTGCCGTGAACGCGAGAGACAGAGTGGCGGCAAGGACGAATTGCTGGTGAAGCGAGAGGCCGCGCTTCGATGGGCTCCGCCATGTTGCCTGAACTTGGAGCTATTCTTACGCTGAAGTGCCCCCGCGGGAGCGCATGCATTCCAATATTGGGCAAAATGGGAGCGAGTGATCTCCGCCTGAACTACGCGCTCCGTTTGTGATCCGGAGGAGCGCTCTCGATCTGCCATTGGAATTCAACATAAGATAACGTGCGACGCATCAAAGGAAGGTGTGGGTGCAGCATTATTGCAAGGCTGCAATGGTGATTGGCGACCGGTAGCGTATGCATCTCGTGTATTAACCCGAGCCGAGCAAAGCTATGCACAAATTGAAAAGGAGGCACTCGGAATTTGTTTTGGCTGTGAGAGGTTTCACGAGTTGGTGTACGGAAGAAAAGTGCTTATCGAAACAGACCATAAGCCGCTTATAGCGATCGCGCAAAAGGAAATCGCCGACATGCCACCGCGAGTGCAAAGATTCTTTTTTCGGCTACTCAAATACAACTTTGTCTTGCAGTACATTCCCGGGAAACAGCTAGTTCTCGCTGACATGTTGTCACGCTCAACGGCTGACCAGGGCAAAGCTCAAGTTGGCACTACTTGGGATACCACCGACGACGTGGAGATCCATGCGGTACAGTCCTTAGGATACATGGCCACTTCCGAAACGCAGCGCGCTGTACACACCGCTCTGTACGCACTGTACACCCGCGCTGATATAATCAGTACACGTGTCCGATACAGTATCCATCCATCCATCCATCAAGCGGCGCTCGTCTGGCCGGCACTGCCTGCAATTTCAGTTGTGACATCAACCCTGTTGGCACGTTTTCACGTAGAAGAACAGTGAATACGAAGTCAATTTCTTTAGACTCCTTCTTGCAGATACAAAGAAGTCGAGGTACGTTGTTAAACAGTTACGGATTGCTTTTGCATGCAGCTTTATTGGTCGTCTAAAAGCCGACTAGGGCAACCGAGGCTTTTACCGCGCAACATTTCGTCCAGATTACATGCCATCGTGCTAAATGGTGTGTGTGTGTGTGTGTGTGTGTGTGTGTGTGTGTGTGTGTGTGTGTGTGTGTGTGTGTGTGTGTGTGTGTGTGTGTGTGTGTGTGTGTGTGTGTGTGTGTGTGTGTGTGTGTGTGTGTGTGTGTGTGTGCGTGTGTGCGTGTGTGCGTGTGTGCGTGTGTGCGTGCGTGCGTGCGTGCGTGTGTGTGTGTGTGTGTGTGTGTGTGTGTGTGTGTGTGTGTGTGTGTGTGTGTGTGTGTGTGTGTGTGTGTGTGTGTGTGTGTGTGTGTGTGTGTGTGTGTGTGTGTGTGTGTGTGTGTGTGTGTGTGTGTGTGTGTGTGTGTGTGTGTGTGTGTGTGTGTGTGTGTGTGTGTGTGTGTGTGTGTGTGTGTGTGTGTGTGTGTGTGTTGCAAAAGTTGCCGCGCTGTATGACGAAACTCAGGTATGCTTTTTGTGCCTTTCACTCGATTTTTAAAGTACTGGGCAGCTACTCTACAGCGAAGCTCTCTTTGGCTCGAACAACATAATTAATTACGATAAGCGCTCGTGCATTGTTTATACGTCACCACGAGAGTCAGAAGTTCTGAGCTCTGCTTTTTTGCTCTTGAAGCGAGAACTTTTTGCTGGGCTTTGTTTTGCTATGTTGCATGCGTTCCTGGTAGGTGCGAGTGGTTTCGTGTAGCTAATGTGATCCCACAATTAAATTATTTGCTTTATGATGAAAACTGCATCGGTTCTCTGTCATGAGCTTCGCACCACAATCCTATCTGCTTCTGTATTTTTCAGATAAATGTACTGCTGCGTACATTTCTTCCACTCTGACAGAAAAAAAAAAACTTGAAATAAGTTTTCACGAATTTCCCGCGAATGGTGATCGCCGCCAAGCATGGCTGAAGACCATATCAAGAAAAGATTTTGTCCCAAATGACAAGTCTGCAAGCAGTGTCGTCTGCACCCTTCACTTTTTAGATTCGGATTATACTTTGGGGTCCACAAAGCTGCGGCGCCTGAAACGGGATGCTGTTCCGAGCGTGTTCGCGGGTTACCCAAGCTACATAAAATCCGCATAAAACCAAGCTACATGCAGCCACAACAGCCACAAAAAAGACGTAAGTTGGAGCGATTGACGCAGAATTCTACTCCAAACCAAGAAAGGACATCAAATTTATCGAGCGGCCCTGATGAAGCTGCTGGTTCAGCCTTTGGTCGCGAAAAAAGCACAGGCCATTCGGCAACTTCTGCCTGCTCGTTTCATGTAGTGTATGAAGATAGCCTGATTAATGCACCCTTGTTAGGAGATGAAGAAGCAAGTTCTAAAGGCGCAGGATATGAGAAACCAAGTGCACAAGATGCAGTCGGTGAATTACAGCGGTCTAGTGAGGCACTTGATTGCGCAACGCAAACTACCGATGACCTTCTTCCGGGCAAGCAGTCGGATTCAAGGAATATAAACCGAATGAGAGTGCAATTGTTCAGGAAAGCAGATGCTATCGGTAGACTGCAGCGAGAAAACAGCCGCCTAAAAAAGAAGCTCAGTGGTTTTGAAAACCACACTCTCCACTCGGCGTTGAGAAAGTGCTTGGACAAGGTAGGCAATGCCCAGTTCTGCTTAGAAGACTGCCTAGCGGAACACATCGCCAATGCGTCAAGGCAACGGCCCGTGTGGTCTCCAGACTTTGTCCGGGAATGTGTAGTTTTGTACTACTTGTCCCCTAAGGCATACCGTTACATACGCAACAGAGGACTATTGAAAATGCCTTCAAAAAACACGCTACTTCGCTATGTTGGCAAATCCAACAGTGAAAGTGGGATCGCACCATTAATGAAAGTACGCCTGAAGCAAGAGGTGGGGCAGCTGAAAGAGCAAGCGCGGTTTTCCTCAATTATTGTGTATAAAATGGCTATAAGCTCCAAATACATCTACGATCGTAAAATGGACTGCTTTTTTGGTCAGCGAACTGTGAGAGAAGACGCTGGGACAGGAGAGAATGAAAAGGTCGCGCTTGCCAACAAGCTGCTGTGTTTCGTTGCAACAGGCCTGTCCACGTCGTACAAAATTCCTTGCGGCTTTTTCTTCACTAACCGATTAAGTGGCAAGCTCCTGTATCAGCTGACAAAAGAAATGATCCCTGAAGTTGAAAAGTGTGGCCTCTACGTCGTCCGGATCGTCACGGATAACCTCAAGATTAATGTCACAATGATGCGCCACCTGGGCAATGGCTCCCTCAAGCCAGTGGTCAGTCATCCATGTGATCCAGAAAGAAGCCTATTCTTCTCCTTTGACCAGTGTCATATTTTAAAGAAGCGTGCGAAGCCTTCTTCTGGACGGGGAAATGACAGATGGCAGACAGCCAATAACTGGAGAGTTTGTGAAGCAGCTCTATGTCCTTCAAAAAAACGAGATTGTGAAACCAGTTCTATTCCTGACACAGAAGCACATAGAGCCAACTTATTTTGAGAAGATGCATGTGGGCAGAGCAGTGCAGCTGTTATCTCGGCGCTTTCTTTTTTGAAAGAATACCCCAGTTACCACCCTCAGGCAGAACAGTTCAGGAACGCAGACGCAACAATACTGTTTATGAAGATGACGCAGAAGTCGTTTGCCATCCACAATGTGGCCAACCGAACAGCACATGTGCATATGAGAAAGCCTGACCAAATGCACTTTTTTTGCGCCACCGACGAACGCCTACAATGGCTGGAGAAGGAGTTCCCAGACTACCTCGAAACTTTCTACAATGCCTGTAAAAGGAGCGGGAAAAAGTTTCTTAGTGCTGAAACCTACGAAGGTATCTTGCTGACAAGCAAATCTACGGTACTATGCATTAAGTACCTTCTCGAGAGCGGCTTCTTTTATGTTTTAACAAGGAACTTCTCGAGCGACCCCGTCGAACTACTCTTCAGTTCTTTGCGGAAAATGGCTGGCGGAAACGACTGTCTGGATGCAAGAGCCGTGACATTTAGCCTGGAGAGGATCTTGCGGATTGGCAGCCTGTGACCATCCCAAGCTTCAAACGTTGAAAACGGACAGACTGTTTTGAGGTAGGTGCATGTTATTTGAGCTCCGGGACGAGTGCTCATAGTTGTGAACTGGTTGTCTCTTGTTTCAAAATAGAAAGCTTATCACAATTCAGGTCCATGCACAACTAAGATTTCACGATGCGAGCAGCTCCTAGTGTTGTAGCCTGCCTGCTGACTGGAATTTTTTACAGTTCAGAACACACGAGCACGCAAATCCTGCTGTGCCGGTGGGCATGGTGTTACAAGCAGTTTTTGCTTTTATGTGGCTGCTGCTTAGTAGTGGTGGTAAATGTTTTACATGTATTGCAGTATGCGTGGTGCCTCCCTGAATGTGACGTCCTCCGAACTTGACGTTCCGGCTGAAGCAACAGCACGGGAAACCACGCATGATTCGACCGAGACAGCGCAAGTTGCCCCAGCGGGTATATCTTGCATCAAATGTTTCTCAAGAGCTTACGCTTGGCTGCCTCGCTGGACTACTAGTGCTGTTCTTTTGCAGCCAACAGCAATTTGTCTAATACATATATTTGGCTGATATGAATAGTGTGCATATTTTTGTTTGAGGTTCACGGGAACTGAAGATTTTGTGATGCACATTGACGAGCTCTTCACATCCCTGAAAGCGATGCCTCGTGAGTGCACACTCTTTCACCTACTCCACCTATGTGAAGTGCCACCAAAAAGCGATCATTTCACGTTATGTCAAAGCTATAACAACTGAGTGGTGGTATCCATGCCCAAAATGTGAAAATTTTGAGGGAATGCATGTTGAGTGGCGACATGATAAATGTCATATTTGGTTTATGCACAAGCTTTCTCTCTACATGCTGTCTAAAATTTGCTCTGCGGAAATTTATAGCTTATTGCCAAAAGCTGTTTTTTTTTGTGCTCTCACAAATGGGAATACATTTCAGAATGTCTAGCTCCATATACTAATATGGGTATGTTCTATTTCAGTGCAGCGGCCCCCATCAACCATAGCAAATGCCAGCATCGCTTATATAGCAGGGTTCGTGGCGAGAGCAGTTGAGGAGCGGAGGACATGCAGCTTCTGCCCTCACCTCCACCAGTTGGATGGACCCAGTCCCCTGCTCATGGGGTTTATTGACCTGCAATCAAGGGGTGGGCTAACATTCCCAAAGTCAGAATTTGTTACGGTCCTTGTGACCGTTAAGAAGGCTGTTGACATTGCCCTGCCGCACATAAAAAAGAGCAACGTGCGTCAGCAGCTGGCTGAACTGTTATTGCCTCGACTGGAGCAGTGCCCCCTTTTCGTTTGCCCAGCAAGGGATGACCACGCCTCAAGCACACTATCAGTAGTGTTTGATAAGTACATGAGGCCACTCTTAGCCAACGTCGGCGCTACTGTGACAGACAGGGCTGCTTACCGCAAAAAGCTGGCCTGCAAGCCACTGCACAGGAAAGTGCTCCGTGTTTAAAATAAACACAATGTAAAAACGGATGCCGAACAATATGGCTCCGATTTTGTCTTTGTAAATAAAAAGTAATTTATCCTCAAATGGTTTTATCTGTCCTCCTGCCAAGCTGTAGCTTTGGCGCTTTAAACCCTCTTTTTTGCTTGCCGCGCACGAAAGAAAAAAAAACGAGACTAAATTCTCCTCAGTTCCAACCATACACAACGTAAAAAAACCTTATGCATTGCAGGCTTTTATTTATTTGGGGAAACTGCTAGCCTCTTTCGAGGCTGTAGCAGGATTGGGATAAAATATGATACATTTGAACACGTCACAAAAGAGCCATCCATAAAAAGGAAGCCCAACATTTGAGTGGGACAATGCATTCAGTGGCATCTGCAAGCGTTGAAAGCTAAATATATTACGCGCATGTAAGTACAAATCACATTTGTACCATTTCTAGAGGAAAATTGACAGAACTCCTTCATCTCTATATATCAAAAGTAATTTCAGGTTCTAAACTAATGTGTAAAAAAACTGCAGAATTAAAATAATCCTCCCCGCTCAACTGTAAAATGTTTCGTGTTTTGAAACCATGCACGGCTACAGAAATAAAGAAAATTGCCTGCGTGTTGTTAAACGAACGCTCTCATGACGATCTGCCTCACCCCGGTACTAAGTCTGCGTCATAATTTAAAAAAATCAATTGCCTAATTGCACCAGTCAGCTACTTGTCCTGTGCGATAATTTTCTAGTGCGCGTCACACACAGACAGCGAAAACTGCGTTTTTGTCCTCTGCGCCCGTCGAGGGGTGAAGAGGAAGACGACGCTGCTCGAACTGTTGTCACCTCAGCTCAGTAATTTTGCCTTGTTTTCTAGTTATTACCTAGGTTATTTCCATCCTTGGAAGACGGCCGCGTCTTTAAGGCGGTACTGTCCCTACGGGAAGGGTACGGCAGCTGCGGCGTCGGTATCCTTAAAGGGACAGCGCCATCCGAAGGAGCCGAGTGGGGCGGAGGCGGCCATCTTTGATCTCCAAGTTTACTGGACCCCTTTCCTTCCCTCTTCCAATCTATCAGACTACATACTATTACCACTCCTTTTCCCGTCAAAACTTTCCTGTATCCAGTAATTAACCGCCTGTGTCTTGGCCACTCCCCCGTAGTGGGTATGTGCCAGCAACGTCTGAGGCCTTCCTTCCTTCCTTCCTGCCAGTCATCAGGGACGTCCAGCAGTGCAGTGCGTCATCATCGCTCAGTGGGGACGACTCAGCTATCGTCGCCTCTGACGAGGAAGTGGCTGACATGGCGGAAATGGACAACGATCGCTTCAAAGTGGTGAGTCATCGGAAGCACCGGAAAGTCGGCATCCCAGTAATAGTTCAGCCAAAAGAGAAAGGTGTTGACTTCAGAGAGTGGAACCCTATCAGGCTGTTCGATGATATTAAAGTACTACTGGGATCTGCTCCGATTCGCAGTCGTTTCGCAACGCAAGGGGCTCTTCATCTAGATATCTCAACGGAAGAGCAAGTAGACATTCTTCTGCGGTGCTCTCGGATCGGTGGCATACGAGTTCAAGCCCGGTTGCCACACTCGTACATGACTAACACGTGTTATAAGGGGAGTACCAGTGTGGTATTCGGAAAGTGCCCTTCTTGACTACTTGAAACCGCAAGGAGTTCTGCACGTGCGACGGTTAATGCGCCGGGTGGAGCCTGGAGAACACTGGGCAGCGAAGCCTACAAACTCTATTGTGCTAACGTTTGCTCCCAACACCGAGCGCCCTGGAATAATTGACCTTGGTTTCACCAAACATGCAGTCCACGAGTTCGTTGAAACTCCTCCCCGGTGCTTCAGGTGCCAACGCTTTGGACATGTAGCGAGAGTTTGCAACAAAGATCAACGTTGCAAGCAGTGTGGCGGTGGCCATGATTACAAAGAGTGCAAGGCAGACTTTGCTTGCGCTAATTGTGGAGGCGACCATCCAGCGAGTTTCAGTGGCTGCACATTCCGTGTAAGCGCCTTACACCGTCGCAAGTCCTTCATTAGTGGCCCCAAACCACAACTTACTGAGAAGCCGATACATGGAAGTGAAGAGTTCCCTGCGCTCGAGTCAGAAGCTCGGGACGTGGTAGCAAGCGACGTCGCTGCACGACCTGATCCGAGCAAGTCGGCAACGGCCTCCGAGGGTGAGCTGGCTGTTCGATCTGCTTCTGCAAAAAGTGTCCATGTTCCTCAGCGACCAGATCACAGCAAGCCTCGACAACATGGAGGACATCCCCTTGCCTTAAAAGAGATGCAGACACCAGCTACCGTGGCCAAGAGTGGGTCCCAGTCCCCGTCTTTTGTCGAAGTGGTGCGCCAGTGCGTGCAGCAAAACAAGGAGCTCAAAAGCCGGAATCTCTCCGACCTTCTACGCGTTTTGTTTGATGTCCTGCGTTCATACAGCCAAGCGATGCAGCCTGGCACGTTGAAGAACTTTATACAGCTGGTGCTTTCCTTTGAGACCTTGATCACCGCCTTCGCAGAGAACTTCAACTCCTAGATGGCTGGCTTTCTTCAACCTGTTGCAACTAAAAACTCTAGAAAAGTGCCGTTTATCATGCAATGGAACTGCGCTGGGATTATAACTCGATTAGCAGAACTAAAATTGTTCTTGAAAGAGACCTGTGTTCCAGTACTGGCCCTCTCGGAGGCTGGCTTGCCAAGCGGGACGTTTTTGCCGAGATACGTCGCCCACAAGAATTGCAGCATAAAGTCTTTTCCCGCAGGAAGTGCCGCCCTTTACATACGAAGGGAGATTCCTCATGTGGCTTTGAACGTCACCGATCTTTGCACCTACAGTATTGAGGTAGTGGCTGTGAGGATTCGGCTTGCCTTCCGAACTCTGTCCATTGCATCAGTATACGTGTCCCCGCGGAAGAAGGTCGATATGGCTTTGTTCCTCCAGCAACATTGTGACCGCTGCCCAGCACCCAGAATCATCTGCGGTGACTTCAACGCCCACCACCCTGCCTGGGGTGACAGGAACATAGATCCTCGCGGACGCCAACTTGTAGAAGTCATCGACAGTTTGGACCTGTGCGTGGCCAATGACGAAGTCCCACTTTCTTTCGGCCTCCAACCTCACCCACATCTATAGACCTAACCTTACATTCACCTGACGTCCGTGTGCAGTGGTCAACTAGAGCTGACCGAATGGGAAGTGATCACTACCCGATATTTGTGTTTACTGCCGACTTCCATCTGCGTGGTCCTAAAATTTGCCATGTTGTTAATTGGGACAAATACAGGGAGCACATAGCCTGTGTTTCCGGTGATGTGACAGACAAAATGATTTATGCAAAGATGGCTGCTACCACGGCGCTCAAGCTACCTGATCATTTTCCGACTCCGGATTTAAAACTCAGGAACCTCAGCGCAGCTCGCAGAAGGGCGGAGCGACAACTGTTGCGGAAGAAGGACGACAGAGCCTTGAAGACAACTTTCAACAGGCTCAACTCTGCCATTAGACGTCATGCGAACAAGCTCTGTAGGTCCCAGTGGGCATCCTTTTGCGCTAGTTGGACTGTTTTCTCACCGATAACGAGAATTTGGCGTGTCGTTGGCAGTCATGCTGGTGGCTCTCGTCCGATTAAACCTTTCGAGGCGCTTGCATTGCGCACGCAGAAACATCTCGTGTGCTTGGCAGAGGAATTTGCGGATGCATTTATAAATTCCAGACCAGGCATTCATCCCTGCGCTCTGCCTGCTACGTCTCCGTCTGTTATGGACGCCCCGTTCACACTTCGAGAACTACAGACAGCGCTCCGCAGCCTGCAGCGTCGCTGTGCACCAGATCCTGACGGCATTACCAATCAAATGTTACAGAAGCTGCCTCTGGAATACCGGAAGATGCTCCTAACCTATCTCAATCGAGTGTGGGAGTCTGGTGACGTTCCCCCTTCATGGAAGGTGGCTTGTGTAGTCCCACTGCTGAAGGCCAGCAAAGAGATGACAGACGCGGCCTCGTATCGTCCTGTATCGCTGACGTCGTGTGTGGCTAAGCTCATGGAGAAGATGGCAAGTAAGCGTTTGTCTTGGTTGCTTGAGGATAGAATGGCACTATCAACATGCATGACTGTATTCCGCACAGGTTTAAGCGCGCAAGATAGCGTCCTAGACTTGATAAGCCACATTGAACATCAGAGTGCTTTTGGGCTTTCAACACTAGCTATTTTCCTAGACCTATCAAAGGCTTATGACAGCGTCCTCCAGAGCTCAATACTGAATAGTCTGCAGGTCATAGGCGTACAGGGCTATCTTCTGCGATTCATTCACTCATTTCTCAGTGATCGTAAATTTCGAGTGCGGTTAGGCAGTACAATGAGCTCCGAAAGGGCGCTATCGCGAGGGGTACCTCAGGGTAGTGTCCTGTCCCCAACGCTCTTTAATGTTGTCATGGCTGGTCTTCCTGCAAAAGTGCAAAAACATTGTAGGCATATCCATATGTCGATATATGCAGACGACATTTATCTTTGGTTAAGCGGATATCAACACAAACGCTTAGCTCTATTAGCGCGACAGGCCGTGATTTCAGTTAAAAGTTACCTTCAAGGTGTACGGTTGACTCTCTCGGTGGAAAAATCTGGCTTCGTCCTGTTTCCAGGTAGGGGACGACGGTATGCGCGGCTGAGCATAGACCTTGATCAGTCTTGCCTTCGTCAGGTTAACCACATACGTTTTTTGGGCGTCACTATTGACTCACGTCTACAGTGGCGACGAGCTGTGGACTCGATTGTGGCTTCACTATCTTCGCGTCTCGATGTGCTTCGTAGAGTTGCTAGTGAGCAATGGAGAAACCATCCTGCTTCAATGATCAGGCTTCACGATGTCCTGGTGACAAGTCGCATAATGTATCAGCTCCCTTTAATCTCCCCCTCGGTATCACAGCTGGAACGCCTTGAGGTTTTGCACAGAATGGGACTAAGGAGGGCTCTCGGCGTCCCGCAGGCTGCTCCAAACAATGCAGTACTGTATGAGTCTCAATCGAAACCTCTTCGGCTAGCCGCTTCACAAAGACTTTTGCTGCAAATTGGCCGCCTCAGAGAGACTGTTGCCGGGAGAGCGCTTCTACAGCGCCTTCGAAAGAGATCTGAGTCCCGGGCGTACTTGGCTTTAAATACTCTTCGTTCTCTGGGTCTCGACCTTCGAGATCGACCTAAGACATTGAAGCCACCTTGGTCCTTTCCGAGCCTCGATTGTTCCTTGACAATTCCCCACGTTCGCGCTAAGCGGAATTCTCCTTTAGCGGCAATGCGTTCGCTCGTACTGGAACATCTTGAGACCGAATATGCCAGTCATCTTCAAATTTTTACAGACGGCTCTGTGGACAAGGTCAGAGGATCTAGTGCAGCTGCTTTTCATATTCCGTCTTTGAAGTATGATTGATCTGTTCGTTTTACTAAAGTCGTGTCCTCCACAATGGCCGAAAGCGTTGCCATTGAGGCAGCTCTAAAGAAGTTACGGTGTTGTACGCCTCAACCTACTGTCATAATTACAGATTCAAATTCTGCCCTTCAAAGGTTAGAGTACGGGTTCCCCACTGATGCCTTGAGTCGTAGATCCCTGCGTTTGGTGCAGAATCTGCATAGCAAAGGCTTCTCTATACGTTTTCAATGGGTGCCCTCGCACATAGGTGTCTTAGGCAACGAGATAGCAGACAACCTCGCCCATACAGCTCTCTCCGGGATTCCAGTACATGGAGTCCTTCATGAAGTCAAGCAAATGTTCAAAGATGTGGTGTCGTGCCACTTCAGTTCTTTGTGGAGCTCTCCTCATCAGCCATGTGTGACCAAGGGTCTCAAAAGGTACCAAGCCACTTTGCTGCACCGCGTTCGCACGGATTCTGCTCGTACGCCGGCGTGGATGTATAAGACTGGCCTAGCGTTGTCACCATTGTGTTCAACGTGTGGTGTGTGTGGTGACATAGAACATTACCTCTTGTGCTGTACTTTGTACAACGCGGAACGGGCTGTGTTATTCGGATCCCTCAAGAAGGCAGGAGTTCCTCACAGTTCTCTTCAGGACATTGTTTTCCCGCGCGGGAGCCAGTCGAGTAGAAGGGATGCTTCTCGCCTTCTTCTACTTTACCTGCAGGACACGGATTAGGCCTCCACATGGTGACCTCAGGAGTGTCTATTTGGGTTTTTGCGGACAGTGTTTCTGTGATTTCTATTTAGGTGTCGCTACGGTGGAGCAATTGCCGGCAGCAACTGCAAGGCTAATCCCACCGGTAGTTTACAACCACTCAACTAAACTCTTAGTGACTCTACAGTAGACGTTACACGAAAACAACGTGAAAAACTGAGAACGGAATGACGAAAGACGCGACTTTTTGCATTGGAATACACAGAATTAAGAGACCGAACTTCCGGGACATGAGACCAAACTTCCGGTGGCTTCACTTGCGCCCACTTCGGATAGCGGTATTGCGGCATCCAGCCACCTATGGATCAGTGGACAGATCCTAACCGGATCGCGGGAGCGACCAGTCGAAGACACCATAAGAACGTTGCACGGCAGGCATCTTCCTAGAGGAGGCGATGGCTGGAAGTAGCAGACCGGGAGTCAAAAAGAGTGTGGAAAATTAAATGACGAACAAATAGCGCAAATAGCTCAGTTAGATCAGTTAGCACAAATAGCGCAGTTATAGCTGAGTCATTTAAGAAAGACGATAGAGTAATCACCCCAAATGAGGGAACAACACAGGAACGCACAATAGAAAACAGCGTGGAACGGACGAATATTAAC
This sequence comes from Amblyomma americanum, assembly GCF_052857255.1. Classification (NCBI taxonomy): domain Eukaryota; kingdom Metazoa; phylum Arthropoda; class Arachnida; order Ixodida; family Ixodidae; genus Amblyomma; species Amblyomma americanum. The sequence continues at coordinate 121,162,774 of NC_135506.1, read as the reverse complement.
TTGAAAAGGGCAGAAAGAAATATTCCAAGATGTACGTCAGCAGGGATCGACGAAATTCCAATCAAGCTAATTAATGAACTTGGCCCAAGAGGCAAGGAAACGCTGATAAAAGTATTGGAGGCAGTCATAACGAATCAGCAAATTCCGTACAGCTGGAAACAGAGTAAAATGAATTTGATTTATAAAGGAAAAGGCAATAAGACGAACATAAAATCCTTCCGACCGATTACGATAACATCAGTTACATACAGGATGGCGATGCAGGCGGTGAAAATAAAAATGCTGTCATGGGTGGAACGTAATAGAATTCTCGGAGAACTTCAGAACGGGTTCAGAAGTGGTAGGCGCTTAGATGATTGCCTGTTCGTGCTTACCCAGTGCACAGAAATGGCTAAGGCGGAAAACAGACCTTTGTATTTAGCCTTCTTGGACATAAGCGGTGCATACGACAACGTGAACAGGGAACTCCTGTGGAACATATTAAAAGGTGAAGTTGTCAGTCATGGGGTAATTAATTTTCTACAGGAAATATATCGAGAAAATGAAGTTCAAATACAATGGGAAGGAATTAAGAGTACAACAACTATCCAGATACACAAAGCATTAAGGCAAGGTTGTCCTCTATCACCGCTGCTGTTCATGTTTTATATGATAAGTATGGAAAGAAGGCTACAAGGAAGCAATCTAGGTTATGATCGGTCATACACATTAGGCGGAAAGGTTGTTGAGCAACGACTACCAGGTTTAATGAATGCGGACGATATTGTACTGTTAGCAGATAGCCAGGAAGATTTTCAAAATTTGGTGAATTGCTGTGGAGACGAAGGAGACAGTCTAGGTTTCAGTTTTAGCGCAACTAAGTCAGGTGTGATGGTTTTCAACGGCACAGCTGATCAGGAGCTTACAATACAAGGCCATGAAATACCCCGAGTGGCCGAATACAAATATCTCGGGGTATGGGTAAACAACGGGCATATGTACACGGAAAAGCACGAACAGTCTCTCATAGCAAAAGGGCGAAGAGATGTCGGGATAATGAAACATAGGGCATTGTTGGGGTACAACAGGTAAGAAGTCCTCAGAGGTATTTGGAAAGGAATAATGGTGCCGGGGCTTACTTTCGGGAATGCGGTTCTATGCTTAAGGGCTGCAGTTCAGTCGCGATTAGAAGTAAATCAGAGAACTGTCGGAAGATTAGCACTAGGTGCCCACGGGAAAACCACAAATGAGGCAGTACAGGGGGATATGGCTGGGCAACGTTCGAAGCACGGGAAGCTCAGAGTAAAGTACTATACAAAGAACGCCTGAGGAAATTGGATGATAACAGGTGGGCAGCTAAGGTATTTAAATACCTGTACAGAAAGAGCGTTGACACACAGTGGCGGAAACGAACTAGAAAGCTGGCCAGTAAGTATGCCAAAGACGAGGAAGGAGAAAATGAGCATTAAACGACAGGTTAAAAACGTCGAAGGTAAAAATTGGATAGATTCAATGGAAAAGAAGCATAGTGTAGAACTATATCGATGCCGGAAAAGGCAGATCAGGAAGGAATCGTTTTATAATAACTCAAGAGGCAGTGCCCTCCTCTTTGACGCTAGGTCAGGGTGTCTTAGAACGCGCAGCTACAGAAAAAAAGTTAACGAAGAAGATGACACATGTGCTGTGTGTGGTAAATCTGAAGAAACGATAGAACACCTCATCCTAAAATGCGAAGGTATCCATCCCGATGTCGATGCAGGCACAGTCACTCTTCCTGAGGCCTTAGGGTTTAGAGATTACAATAGTCATGCGAATAAATCTGCGGTGGAAATTAGCAAAAAGCGATTGGGGATTGGTGGCACAAAAGCAGAGGTGTGACATAAGTTTTAAAGTGTAGGAAGACGTTTTTTTTAAAAGGAAATGGCGAATTGTATTAACAACTTACAGCAGAGTAAACAAAAATAAACGAAAAAAAAACTGATCATAGTGGCAACAACCACTGCCCGTTTCAAAGGGCACGCACCTACCTTCCATCCATCTATCCAGACGACGCGCCCATCTCAAAGTGACCGCAGCGCTACCGCCTTAGCGGCAACCGGTTTGGGTCTGTTCTGCTCCCTGGCACTCTGGCACAATTTTTCAACTGTCCTTATTTGAAAACGTTGATGTAAGCATCACTGAATAAAATTTTAACAAGGGAGAAATTATAGGCTAAGTAGCGCAAGCTGTCTCCCGATAAAAAGGGTTTAGCGATCCATTCGCTCATCCATCCAGTGAGTGGACAGCTGATCTCCGCTCGGCTATCTGTAGCTCGGTTCGCATCATCTCTCTGCACAATCGCGCGCGAAGTTTTTCGGTAAGCGCTGTTTTATTAATTTCTGCGAGACATAGTTTCTACACCCCTAAAACTTCATGCAGTGCATATGTTTAGGAAGTCGTGTTGACGGTACTTTTCATTCTGCGCGTTTGTTTTTTTTGGCACGCGGGAGACGCTCGCTACTGTCAGTTCATCGGCGCAGAACCGTTTGTTCGGTTCAAGGGACCATAAGAGGATGGGCAGCAGGTGTAAAGCATGGTGTGCACAAGTTCATACCGGTCGCTAATTCCAGAGCACGAACTAAACTGATAAAACCGCGTCCATGCACGCACATTTGTCATTGCTGTTCTTTAGCTGTACATAAACACGTGGTATATTTGTCAGAGCAGCCAGACATGTCCTCGCCATTTCTAGCGGCCGTACTTGCATCACATTACTTGCTAGCTACGCTAGTTTACTGCAGAAACAATATTCTGTACGCAGTTCCAGCGTTTGTTTGCTGGCTGAAGTCGTCAGAACGCGTATAAACATTGTCATCAGTCATGCACTTAACATCACTTAACACAGTTTGTGGCATCATTATACAGTTACCGTAACGTTTCACCGACGTCTTCAGAAGTAGATGGCATAGCCCAGCATTATATTTGAGCCTGCTGATTAGATACTCGACGCAGCGAAGGGAACGGTTGTTCGAAACCAGTCCAGTAATTCGTTCTTCTGTACATGTAGCAACTGGCCAACTGTGGGTGGAAAATAGTGCAAGCGAACTATTTCGTTCATTAGTTTGATTTTTTTTTCAATTTTGGGGTCGCGTGAAGCACGAGAATAATCACTGCCGCATTTACAGGCGGATAACTTGTGTTGAAATATGTCTATGTGGCCGTTTCAGCTTCGCTGCACTGTGAAATTACATTGCCACCCTGTTTTCCGGCTATGCTTGCTCAAGCTTGCTTAGGAGTATGTTACAAAGCTCCTCTTTGTGTTTACGTTTAGTTCAGAGCCCCTTGTGAGCTAACTATGGGAGAAGACAGCAACGCTTTGCACGGGTTGCTCTTTCATCTGACTCCCTGGTAGTGTGTGACTCTGCTAACACGCAGTTTCATGTAAGCTCGCGCTCAGTGATTGCTTGCATTCATGAATATCTCATCATCACCACCAGCCTTTGTCATTGTCACTTATGGCATTAACATTCCATTTATTGTCTTGCAGAGTTTGTTCACAATGACGTCTCTCTGCCATTGCGACCATTTAATGGTCCAAGACTGCGGAATAGGGGTTCCACATTATCCCTTTTCATGGTGCATGTTAAAATGTGATGAAAGGTGGTAGAAAAGACATTCACTTAGGCCAATGCGTTTATAGAATTTATATCCATATGGTGGCACTCTGGTGGATGCTAATGGGCGATGACTCCCTTATTTACGGACGTAATGCAATAAACATATATATGAAGAAAGTTAGCTATGCAGCTCCGAAATGCAGTTCAAGTTACTTAAAAAAAAAACTTTTTAACTACTGCTACCGTGCTCCAAAACTTTGTTTTGCTTTCTCCAAACACTTTTTAAAATGCAGTTTTTTCTGCTCCTGGGGTTGCTCCGTAGCATAGCTTGTCGTTCCAGAAGTAAAAACTGCGTTAGATTATTTGATCATCACCTGTCACTTCCTTTTCTACAAAATAGGAATTGATCATCATCAGGCTATCTTTATCCAAGGCCAAGAAAAGCAAGTCGCATTTCCATAGAAAGGAAGGCACTGCACATAGAAATTCACCATCTCCTACAAGTCTGTCGAAGAGAGTAGCATTGTGTTGGTGTTCATCCATTGCAGTTGTGTCTGCTCAAGAGCTAGCTTACACTGCGGTTTTTCCATAACAGGAAGCTCGTTGTTTTATGAGTGAGTGAAAAAAATTATGCAGCTGGCAAGGACAACCTTGACAACTGTAAAAACAAATCCAACTGATGATGATGATAGTTGTGCCTCGGAAGCTTTCAGGCTGATGGCCTTACAGTACTGTTGGCATTTCATTGAAAATTGTTCCAGTGCAGACGTTTACGGTGTTTGAAGCCTCTGTTTTTTCTGCATTCATTATCTGCCTGAAATGCTGAGCAAACTTTCCATGCATCTGGGTAGTGGCCACAATTGGGACAGGGCTAGGTTAATTGAAAAGGCTTTTGTCTGTTGGGGTTATAGTTAGTCTGATGATGATTGTGAAGCACAGAGATATCGCTGAGACCGCACCTACGTCTGGAAGCTATCGCTAAAGTGGTAGTAACCACTGCTCATTGTTATTACAGTTAACCAAAAAAAATTGAAAATTGGTTTTTGGGGAAATAAATGACACCTGAACCATGCCATAATGGAAGGATAAAGGAGAGAGTGAAAGAAGAAAGGAAGAAAGAGGTGCCGTAGTGGAGGGCTCTGGAATAATTTCGGCCACCTGGGGATCTATAACGTGCACCTACATCTCACAGCACACGGGCATCTTTGCGTTTCGGCTCCGTCAGAACGCTGCCGCCGCGGTCAGGTTTGAACCTGGGCATGAACCAGGTTTTAGGGTTAGTGTGAAGATTGCGGACTCTGATTGGGAAGGCATTGCTGTAGCCTCATGGGCTGGCTATGCTCGACAAGCAACGGCACTTAGCTGTTGGGTCACCTTCCTTGTAATGTGCTGAACAATCCAGAGTGGATTTGCGAGTAATGCCACTGCCGTAATTAACCGAAACTGCAGTGCTTAGCTAAACGCACAGAATGTCGCATTGTGAAACAAAATGCATTGTACTTGCAACCTTGCTTTTATTTTTGCTGACATAGACACCATTTGCATGTAACACTGTTGTGCATTCCAACAGAAAAAAATGAACACAGTTTATGCATTCTTAAAAGGAACATCGAGGATAACTTCATTCAGTTTTTATTCTTAGTAAAAAAAATCAGTTGTGTGCCTTTTTTTGTAACTGACACTTTTTCAGCAGCAGTAGGCACAGTTTTTCTGACAAAATAGTAGGTATGAAAAAAAAATTTCTCGCCACTAGATCCTATCTTATGATGTCAGTGATGAAAAGGACTGAAAGTGGATAATTGTGTGCTTCAGATTCAGAGATCTGCAAACAGGAAAGAGCATTGGCATCACTGCAGTTCATCTACAAGTTGTGTGATGAAGGTACCTGTCCTCCATAACATGAAATCATTGTAGAGCTCTGGACATTACTTTCTCAACAGCGCTCATAAACATATGCAAACCACTTCAATGCCGTTAGCACACTGTGTGTAGACAACAGCAGATCTGCCTTACATCTCTACAAGTAGGATACGAAACGGTGTATTAAGTTTTCTCAATGGTTGTGTGGTGGACGAAGGTTGGAACGTGTGGTCATCAAGGACATTAAATTCTTGGCAGCTGTGGAGTTCAGTAGGTCTTGGCAGCAACTGAAAATGAAAGATTTAACATGGCACTGTTCCCACCAGCAATGTGTGTTTTGAGTTCTGTGGTCATGGTGTTTGGCGGTGGTATGTGTTTTGTTCTTTTGCTTGTTTAATAAATAAGTGATTTATAGCTCTGCTTGTGCGTTATTAACTTGCAGTGCACGTCTCTGTTGCCATGTAGGAGACAGTCCAGGGAAGACTAAGTAAAAAAGAGAAAACAGTGCTGTTGTGCCTAATCAGAAAGCATATCGAAATCATCGAATATGAGGGGACAGACATGGCGGCTCTGAATGAAAAGAACGAAGTGTGGATCGAAATCAAACATGAGTTCAACAGCCATGATGGTGTGCGGCCACGAAGTGTCCTGCATTTGTGGAACTGCTGGCACTACATGAAACGGCAATGGAATAAGACAAAAGGACACCACACAAGGAACTGCCAGACAGGTGAGATGCTCCCATGCCACATGCATTTGATGTGCTTCGTTCAGGAGTAGCTTGGAGCTTTTGTATTAAGTCATTTTATCTTACCTTACTCATCTTTGTGTACCTTTGTATTACCTTACATACGGAGTACTCAGATAATAGACAGCCATGCCATTAGACCACTTATGGGCAGCAAGGTTTTAAGCTCTTGCTAGCTAGCCTTTTAAGCCAGTACAGATTGAGTGATGCTATCCAAATTTTGTCAATCTAGATGTCTTCCTGACAGTGGCTTGCAAATTTAGTGTTCAAAATGACTGCGTTTAGTGCCTTAATGTCAGGTCTGATGCATTCTCTATGCAACGGTGGTTGAACGGGCTAGTTGTTAATTCATTTTTGAAAAAAAAAAGCACTCTCTACCCTTTGTTAGTTTTGTTATGATTAGTGCTCCCTTTTAATTATGCATAGTAACTCACTGGAGGTATGTGCTTTTTTTTGTGCAAAAATTGCACTGCTTCTGATATTTGTTGGAGATTTAAAGACATATTCAGGTACTTGGTACCTTTTGTTGCTGACCATTCATAGAACTAAGAATGAATGAAATGAAATGTAAAATTCATCACTGTGCACTCTTTGGACCTTAGTTTTGCTATGACATTAATGGTTAATTAAGCTAATTAGTATTCTTGAAGAGTTGTTCTCTCACTCTCTTTCAGGCGCTGCTGCAGCTGCACCGACATCACTCACAGAGGAGCTCCAGAGGGCCGATGGGGTGCCCGCTTTCCTGGCAGCATGCAGCAAACTTGTGCGACCCGCTGTGCGCGCTGCATCATTCAGCACAGAAGCCAGGGCAGCTGGGGCTCAGTCATCGTTGCCGCTGCATTTGGAGACTGCTTCGGGTATCGAAGATGAGCCGAGTCGGGCCCCGCAAGGGCGTCTGCTATATGCAGATGTTGGTGAGTTGTGACACCACGGGCTCCTGAGCATCTGCAGGGACATCCCCGCAAGGGGATGATGGTGAACAGTGCATCCCCATGGACCTGAGCACCCATGCTTAGCTGCACGTGGCTCAGCCGTGTCCGGGGAGTGGGGGATCCTGGTGGTTGAGCCAACGCCGAGCGTTTGGACCTTTAAGGCCTCTCGGTGGAAGCAGCTGTTGGAGGGGGGGTTATGGGTCGCGTCTCAGCGAAACCACGGTCACGATGACGACCGCTCCCACCGCCAGGACAGGACTGTCGACGAGTTAAAGGAGTTTGGTGATGAGGGAAAGATTACGAGTGGATTTATTTACATTTTTACAAGCGTAAAGATCAAAAGTGGGATTCGCAACTGCACTCGTTGCCGAGTTTTATATCGTTCTTCGTCCCTAAATTCCCGAGGTTGAGGATGTCCTCGCCAGGGCGGGAGTGGCCTGAAACTTTCACTTGGGTGCGCAAACTTACACCACTGCACACATGGACACGCCACCGTCTCATGTTGAGATAGAGAGAGAGGAGGATGCCGTCGGGGTCACGTTGACTATGGTAGGTGATGTCATCTGGCCAGCCGAAGGTTCCCACGTGCTGCCGACACCTGTTCTTCATCAGATGACAGCCAACACGCATGGTCGGGAAGAGAGGCCGAAAGTGGTCGTTTGTCTTTAGAGATCCTTGCGATAGATGGGGGCGATGCCCGCCAGCCTGCCGTGGTGCTCGGCCCGCTGAAGAGCCACCGGAAACGAGGCCCTTTTGTCCTCAGGCATAGTCATGGCGATTGGGGAAGATAACATCCGCTTCCTCCCCGCAGCTGCGTCGGGGCTTTTTGGAAAGGGGTCCGGTTCTGCTCAAACTTCAGGCCTCCGCTCTCTCGGTTCAACACTCTAATCGGGCAAAGCTCAGTAGTTGGAACCAGCTGACACCTGGGTCCTCTCCGTGTGGTCCTTTGCCTCATGGCCTCAAGATCTTTGATAAGTCTGCTTCTCCTCGCACCCATCGAGCTTGTTAATGAAGCCACTTCAAAGGGAGCATTTGGTACCTATTTGCCTCGCAATCCTACTTCGCGGGTGCCGCGATGTCATAATTCTGCGCGAAGTACATCGCCACGGCCAGACACTCTTTACTATATCCGTTTCATCGAAAAATATATTTACTATAACCGAAAAAAAATGTACAGTCGTCTATGGAAGGCGGAACGGTACCGCAATTTCAGTTTACGATATCCGAGTTTACTGTAGCTAGGTTCTACTGCACCGCACAGTGACAAACAAAATTAAGGCTGTGTGCTTGGAATAGCATACCACATAATTGAAACTCAAATTTTGAAAAATTGGTCGACTTACAATCATGTAAATATGGTAGTTCTCTTACAGCGTGAGGCATTTCATTTCTTTTTTTTGATAGCAAAAGTGAGGGGTTGCTGACACACGAGCGACCGGACTTGGCAATCTCATCAGCTTCGATGATCTCTCTTCCTAGCTGCGTCGTAAATCTGCACAGCACCACTGTATTAAGGCGAAAGCCTTTAATGGCTCATGCTCGTGTCTGTCCATCCGTCTGTCCATCCATCTGTCCAGTACGCTTTTCAACTCGATAAGAAAAAAAATCTGTGCACGATGAGATTCGAACTACGATCCTTCCGTTCCGTAGCAGAGTGTGCTAACAACTACGCTACTTCCTGCCAACACATATGTAGTTCTCCTTGTCTAGGATGCTGGAGAGTGTTTACAGAAAGGCGTTGAATCAAACGGATGCTTTCCAAGCGCCCTCCAGTGTCTGGACCATTTAAGATTCGCAAACAATTGTGTACTAACATCGTAACCACACATCAGTGACACAAGCAGCAACACCGCGCTAAAGGCTTTCGCCTCACCGCACTTTAGGTCAACAAAGTGCCCTTCTGAATTTTTATCTAGCCTAGGAGCACAACTACTGCATTTCTTAATGTGTTCGATCATTTTCCTGCTTCGATTATTTCTAACATCATTTGTGTGCTTTCTTAACCGCTCGTTTAGGCACTGCCTAGTTTGACCAATATACTGCTTGCCAAAGTTAAGCGGTATGGCGTATACAGTAGAATCTCGTTACAACGAACTTCACGGGACCGCCGAATTTAATTAGTTATTTTGAAATATCGTAGTACTGAAAAACCTTTATTTTCATGTCAGTAATGCATCACAAGAACTAAAATTACGTACCTTTGCAGCAGATATATGTATTGGTAAGTAAATAATAAACGATGACGCTGGGCACAGTTTAACTACAATTTATTGCTTGAAGAAGTCTGTTATCTTCTTCTGGCGAGTAGACGACAAGCGCTGCAGGGCGAACGCCTCCACATCCTCGACCTTCCTGTGCACGTCATCGGGGACATCTTTTCAGCGCCCGAGGAATGATCGGGTCTTTTCTAGAAAGACTAGGACATCCGAGCCGGAAACAATCTCTCCCTCTTCGTGCGCTCATCCAGTGTCGGCATCGTCTACATTCTTCTTGCTTGTGCACTTGATTCACGATGTCTTCAGTGGTGAGCTCTGCGGATGTAGCCGCCACGCTGTCGCTGTCCACATAATTCGAAAGTCGCTGTCCACGGTAGTTGCCCAGCCGCAGACGTTTTCTTGAGTGAGCGACTCTCGATGTAGTTTTATAATCTTGTCCCGATCTTTGAGCATCGTTGTATTTGTTGACTGTGTGATGTCAAGCTCCTTGCACAAGTCCACTTGCTTTTTTCCAGCATTCAGCTGCAACAGAATGTCCGCTTTTTCTTTAAGCGAAAACAGGCGTCGCTTCTTTTTAACGCGGGGGCCGGGAGAACTCATTGTCAGCAAAGCTAATGCACAACACAATCACAGCGCCGATAACTTTGCAGATCCTACCGTTCGCTGTCGACATGGTGACACTGCGCTGAATAGGCTTAAGACTACGGAGCAGTATGCGACCACACGCTGGATGGATGATAACGGCGTTACCCTTTGTATCGGGCAGCACCTTGTGCCGCCTAGCCTATATTCATTCAACGCGACACTAGCGTTGATGCCGATGCCGCTGGGGCTGTATCCGTCGCAACGGATTCCCCAGCGCATAGCTGCTGCTTCGGATGATGATGATAGGCGTCAGCTTCAGGGATTTGGTACGAAACTTTGACGGAACTTCGCAATAACGAACCATCTTGCGATGATTGCAAGATTAAATTACATACGTTATTCTGAAATATTAGGAAACTTGAAATTCGTAGTAGTGAAAGTTTTTTACATTTAAAATATAGGCATTTTGGCGGGGATTTTAAAAAAATTCGTAAATCTGAAAATTTCGTTAATCTGATGTTCGTAGTAACGAGGTTTTACTGTACGATGTTCTTTGAGCATCCTACGAAGCGCTTTTGGTGGCGTTTTGAACAGGGTACGTGCAAGTCTTCCGCATTCACGCCCTGCAATACCTGCAGAGTTTTTCAGGTGTGGAAAAGATCACCTCGATGCCGGCCCTGGCCTCAATCTTCTTAAGGTTGTGTGAAATCCCGTGAAGGTACGGGATAGCTGCCACCTTCTTTTTGATCCGTTTGATCAGGCCGCCTCTTTCCTGGTTTGTTCAGCAGGTCTTAGGCACCTGACGCCAACAAGGATGGCTTGCAGCCTGCGCTTGACAGGCACTGCACCTGACCATTGAAGAGCTGCGTCCTACTAAATGGGGGCAAGACTCCCCCCCCTTTCCGATTTCTGTCTTTGCACGTTTCCGGTTTTCTCGCACACTGCAACTGCATCGCTTGCTTTCTGTCACAGTGTGCATGTAGTTGTGTTCAGCTAGGCTTAAGCCTTACATCCGCTGTTGAACGTCATCTGTGACATTTCGTCGCGAAGTCAGCATCCGATGGCAGCGCAGAAGCAACCTCACAATGCCCTTGCGTTAGAAAGGAAGGTGGAGATAATCAATCACTTCGAGAGTGGTCGCTTCACAAAAACAGGGTTTGCGACGAATTACGCTGTCCCCAAGGGGAGCCTCATGAGGATACTTCAGGACAAGGATAAGCTGTGGCACGCTTTCAGGACGTCACGCTTTGGCCCTCAAAGAAAACGACTGCGGGTGGCCAACCACGAAAATCTGGAGAAGAGCCTGGTGGTTTGGCTGCGGAGAGCCCACAGTGAAAGCATTCCGATCAGCGGGCCACTCATTTACGCGCAAGCAGAAGAATTTTCTGCAGCTCGGCATCGAAGGTTTCTCGTGCGGCGAAGGGTGGCTGACGAGACTCAAAGATCAGAATGGCATAGTGTGCCGTGCCATTTCAGGGGAGGCTGCCGCTGCAGACACGACAGCGTGCGGGAACTGGCGAGCAAGGCGGCTCCCCAAAATTCTGCAGAAGTGAGCAGCCTGTCTAGTATGGGTGGCGCCATCCAAAGAAAACGGTTGCAAGAGCTAAAACAAGCAAACATAAAGTCCTTTTTCACAAGATAATAAATTGCAGTTCCCACTGATTTCCACAATAAATGGACTATTGACATTTTTTTTTTAAATTTCAGTAGTGCTTCGAAAAAAAAAGAAGTTTACTGCTTACTGCTTTTGTGCAATAAAGTTTGTGCCATAGTGTACCATTCTCTTTATTATCTAGATTTTGCATTTGAGGTCCGCTTCCGCGGAGACTGCCAACTGCGCGCAAACCTGCCTCGTCGGGACCAAGCAGCGTGGAACGGATTGCAAAATCCTAAACCTTTCTCTAAACGAAACTCCTGATAAACGGAACATATTTTCCCGGTCCCTTGATGTTCCGTTTAACGAGAGTCCACTGTATTCAAAGCCCTAGATTTTTCTTGTAGAAACCTAGCTACTGAGCGTTGCCAGGTGCCCCGTTTCGAAACAGTGACTCTAAATGGGCATGCATCCTTGCGAGTCTTCGCGCAGAAAAAAATTTCCAGGGCCAGTTTTTCTGCGTTGTCAACAAGGCTTCATAGCTTGTTCAATTTTAAGTCTTCAGAAAGCACCTTAGCTTTAGTCTCAACTTTCTGCAACAAAACATTTTTGCATTTTTGGAAATTGGGTGAAATAGCTTCTGAGGCCTTGTGTAGATAGATCGTTCTTTCTATGGCACAGAAGCCCCCTTCCTTGTCTGCCGGTATAATGTTCGGGGTGTTATCCTTCATGTGGTGAATGATCTTTTCAACAGGGAAGGCTCTTGTGGATGACTTATGTCGTAGGAGTAGGCCCACGCCTTCAGCGACACACCTGTCAGCTTCATCTCCGGAATGTCGTGAAACTTGTCTTACTATTTCTACCAACTCAGCCGGAGGTCTACGTGGTTCGGTGGCGAACTTTGGGCCGAAGCTAAGGACCTGCTGGACATCATTCGGAAGAAACACGTCTCCCAATGTGTGTACGCTATTACGAGTCGTGGTGGTCGCTTTTGGGACACAACGCCGAAGAAAAAAAAGAACTCTCTGCCATAGCAATTCTGTAGTCCTGTCGATGATCACGAAATACTGGCACCACTGCATCGATGCACTGGATGGATGCGAGGACTCCTGCACTCGTAGCCACAGCAACTCCTTGTACAGCTGGCACTGTCTTTGGTGTTCAAAGCACAGTATTTTGCAAACTCTGCGCCGCTGTCCTGGAGACGGTCTGCAGCCACCAAACAGTGCTATCACCTCAGCAGGAAGCACCTTCTAGCGGGTACAGGAAGAACTCTCTGCCATAGCAATTCTGTAGTCCTGTCGATGATCACGAAATACTGGCACCACTGCATCGATGCACTGGATGGATGCGAGGACTCCTGCACTCGTAGCCACAGCAACTCCTTGTACAGCTGGCACTGTCTTTGGTGTTCAAAGCACAGTATTTTGCAAACTCTGCGCCGCTGTCCTGGAGACGGTCTGCAGCCACCAAACAGTGCTATCACCTCAGCAGGAAGCACCTTCTAGCGGATACAGGAAGAACTCTCTGCCATAGCAATTCTGTAGTCCTGTCGATGATCACGAAATACTGGCACCACTGCATCGATGCACTGGATGGATGCGAGGACTCCTACACTCGTAGCCACAGCAACTCCTTGTACAGCTGGCACTGTCTTTGGTGTTCAAAGCACAGTATTTTGCAAACTCTGCGCCGCTGTCCTGGAGACGGTCTGCAGCCACCAAACAGTGCTATCACCTCAGCAGGAAGCACCTTCTAGCGGATACAGGAAGAACTCTCTGCCATAGCAATTCTGTAGTCCTGTCGATGATCACGAAATACTGGCACCACTGCATCGATGCACTGGATGGATGCGAGGACTCCTGCACTCGTAGCCACAGCAACTCCTTGTACAGCTGGCACTGTCTTTGGTGTTCAAAGCACAGTATTTTGCAAACTCTGCGCCGCTGTCCTGGAGACGGTCTGCAGCCACCAAACAGTGCTATCACCTCAGCAGGAAGCACCTTCTAGCGGATACAGGAAGAACTCTCTGCCATAGCAATTCTGTAGTCCTGTCGATGATCACGAAATACTGGCACCACTGCATCGATGCACTGGATGGATGCGAGGACTCCTGCACTCGTAGCCACAGCAACTCCTTGTACAGCTGGCACTGTGTTTGGTGTTCAAAGCACAGTATTTTGCAAACTCTGCGCCGCTGTCCTGGAGACGGTCTGCAGCCACCAAACAGTGCTATCACCTCAGCAGGAAGCACCTTCTAGCGGATACAGGAAGAACTCTCTGCCATAGCAATTCTGTAGCCCTGTCGATGATCACGAAATACTGGCACCACTGCATCGATGCACTGGATGGATGCGAGGACTCCTGCACTCGTAGCCACAGCAACTCCTTGTACAGCTGGCACTGTCTTTGGTGTTCAAAGCACAGTATTTTGCAAACTCTGCGCCGCTGTCCTGGAGACGGTCTGCAGCCACCAAACAGTGCTATCACCTCAGCAGGAAGCACCTTCTAGCGGATACAGGAAGAACTCTCTGCCATAGCAATTCTGTAGTCCTGTCGATGATCACGAAATACTGGCACCACTGAATCGATGCACTGGATGGATGCGAGGACTCCTGCACTCGTAGCCACAGCAACTCCTTGTACAGCTGGCACTGTCTTTGGTGTTCAAAGCACAGTATTTTGCAAACTCTGCGCCGCTGTCCTGGAGACGGTCTGCAGCCACCAAACAGTGCTATCACCTCAGCAGGAAGCACCTTCTAGCGGATACAGGAAGAACTCTCTGCCATAGCAATTCTGTAGTCCTGTCGATGATCACGAAATACTGGCACCACTGCATCGATGCACTGGATGGATGCGAGGACTCCTCTCGTAGCCACAGCAACTCCTTGTACAGCTGGCACTGTCTTTGGTGTTCAAAGCACAGTATTTTGCAAACTCTGCGCCGCTGTCCTGGAGACGGTCTGCAGCCACCAAACAGTGCTATCACCTCAGCAGGAAGCACCTTCTAGCGGATACAGGAAGAACTCTCTGCCATAGCAATTCTGTAGTCCTGTCGATGATCACGAAATACTGGCACCACTGCATCGATGCACTGGATGGATGCGAGGACTCCTGCACTCGTAGCCACAGCAACTCCTTGTACAGCTGGCACTGTCTTTGGTGTTCAAAGCACAGTATTTTGCAAACTCTGCGCCGCTGTCCTGGAGACGGTCTGCAGCCACCAAACAGTGCTATCACCTCAGCAGGAAGCACCTTCTAGCGGATACAGGAAGAACTCTCTGCCATAGCAATTCTGTAGTCCTGTCGATGATCACGAAATACTGGCACCACTGCATCGATGCACTGGATGGATGCGAGGACTCCTGCCCTCGTAGCCACAGCAACTCCTTGTACAGCTGGCACTGTCTTTGGTGTTCAAAGCACAGTATTTTGCGAACTCTGCGCCGCTGTCCTGGAGACGGTCTGCAGCCACCAAACAGTGCTATCACCTCAGCAGGAAGCACCTTCTAGCGGATACAGGAAGAACTCTCTGCCATAGCAATTCTGTAGTCCTGTCGATGATCACGAAATACTGGCACCACTGCATCGATGCACTGGATGGATGCGAGGACTCCTGCACTCGTAGCCACAGCAACTCCTTGTACAGCTGGCACTGTCTTTGGTGTTCAAAGCACAGTATTTTGCAAACTCTGCGCCGCTGTCCTGGAGACGGTCTGCAGCCACCAAACAGTGCTATCACCTCAGCAGGAAGCACCTTCTAGCGGATACAGGAAGAACTCTCTGCCATAGCAATTCTGTAGTCCTGTCGATGATCACGAAATACTGGCACCACTGCATCGATGCACTGGATGGATGCGAGGACTCCTGCACTCGTAGCCACAGCAACTCCTTGTACAACTGGCACTGTCTTTGGTGTTCAAAGCACAGTATTTTGCAAACTCTGCGCCGCTGTCCTGGAGACGGTCTGCAGCCACCAAACAGTGCTATCACCTCAGCAGGAAACACCTTCTAGCGGATACAGGAAGAACTCTCTGCCATAGCAATTCTGTAGTCCTGTGGATGATCACGAAATACTGGCACCACTGCATCGATGCACTGGATGGATGCGAGGACTCCTGCACTCGTAGCCACAGAAACTCCTTGTACAGCTGGCACTGTCTTTGGTGTTCAAAGCACAGTATTTTGCAAACTCTGCGCCGCTGTCCTGGAGACGGTCTGCAGCCACCAAACAGTGCTATCACCTCAGCAGGAAGCACCTTCTAGCGGATACAGGAAGAACTCTCTGCCATAGCAATTCTGTAGTCCTGTCGATGATCACGAAATACTGGCACCACTGCATCGATGCACTGGATGGATGCGAGGACTCCTGCACTCGTAGCCACAGCAACTCCTTGTACAGCTGGCACTGTCTTTGGTGTTCAAAGGACAGTATTTTGCAAACTCTGCGCCGCTGTCCTGGAGACGGTCTGCCGCCACCAAACAGTGCGATCACCTCAGCAGGAAGCACCTTCTAGCGGACACAGGAAGAACTCTCTGCCATAGCAATTCTGTAGTCCTGTCGATGATCACGAAATACTGGCACCACTGCATCGATGCACTGGATGGATGCGAGGACTCCTGCACTCGTAGCCACAGCAACTCCTTGTACAGCTGGCACTGTCTTTGGTGTTCAAAGCACAGTATTTTGCAAACTCTGCGCCGCTGTCCTGGAGACGGTCTGCAGCCACCAAACAGTGCTATCACCTCAGCAGGAAGCACCTTCTAGCGGATACAGGAAGAACTCTCTGCCATAGCAATTCTGTAGTCCTGTCGATGATCACGAAATACTGGCACCACTGCATCGATGCACTGGATGGATGCGAGGACTCCTGCATTCGTAGCCACAGCAACTCCTTGTACAGCTGGCACTGTCTTTGGTGTTCAAAGCACAGTATTTTGCAAACTCTGCGCCGCTGTCCTGGAGACGGTCTGCAGCCACCAAACAGTGCTATCACCTCAGCAGGAAGCACCTTCTAGCGGATACAGGAAGAACTCTCTGCCATAGCAATTCTGTAGTCCTGTCGATGATCACGAAATACTGGCACCACTGCATCGATGCACTGGATGGATGCGAGGACTCCTGCACTCGTAGCCACAGCAACTCCTTGTACAGCTGGCACTGTCTTTGGTGTTCAAAGCACAGTATTTTGCAAACTCTGCGCCGCTGTCCTGGAGACGGTCTGCAGCCACCAAACAGTGCTATCACCTCAGCAGGAAGCACTTTCTAGCGGATACAGGAAGAACTCTCTGCCATAGCAATTCTGTAGTCCTGTCGATGATCACGAAATACTGGCACGACTGCATCGATGCACTGGATGGATGCGAGGACTCCTGCACTCGTAGCCACAGCAACTCCTTGTACAGCTGGCACTGTCTTTGGTGTTCAAAGCACAGTATTTTGCAAACTCTGCGCCGCTGTCCTGGAGACGGTCTGCAGCCACCAAACAGTGCTATCACCTCAGCAGGAAGCACCTTCTAGCGGATACAGGAAGAACTCTCTGCCATAGCAATTCTGTAGTCCTGTCGATGATCACGAAATACTGGCACCACTGCATCGATGCACTGGATGGATGCGAGGACTCCTGCACTCGTAGCCACAGCAACTCCTTGTACAGCTGGCACTGTCTTTGGTGTTCAAAGCACAGTATTTTGCAAACTCTGCGCCGCTGTCCTGGAGACGGTCTGCAGCCACCAAACAGTGCTATCACCTCAGCAGGAAGCACCTTCTAGCGGATACAGGAAGAACTCTCTGCCATAGCAATTCTGTAGTCCTGTCGATGATCACGAAATACTGGCACCACTGCATCGATGCACTGGATGGATGCGAGGACTCCTGCACTCGTAGCCACAGCAACTCCTTGTACAGCTGGCACTGTCTTTGGTGTTCAAAGCACAGTATTTTGCGAACTCTGCGCCGCTGTCCTGGAGACGGTCTGCAGCCACCAAACAGTGCTATCACCTCAGCAGGAAGCACCTTCTAGCGGATACAGGAAGAACTCTCTGCCATAGCAATTCTGTAGTCCTGTCGATGATCACGAAATACTGGCACCACTGCATCGATGCACTGGATGGATGCGAGGACTCCTGCACTCGTAGCCACAGCAACTCCTTGTACAGCTGGCACTGTCTTTGGTGTTCAAAGCACAGTATTTTGCAAACTCTGCGCCGCTGTCCTGGAGACGGTCTGCAGCCACCAAACATTGCTATCACCTCAGCAGGAAGCACCTTCTAGCGGATACAGGAAGAACTCTCTGCCATAGCAATTCTGTAGTCCTGTCGATGATCACGAAATACTGGCACCACTGCATCGATGCACTGGATGGATGCGAGGACTCCTGCACTCGTAGCCACAGCAACTCCTTGTACAGCTGGCACTGTCTTTGGTGTTCAAAGCACAGTATTTTGCAAACTCTGCGCCGCTGTCCTGGAGACGGTCTGCAGCCACCAAACAGTGCTATCACCTCAGCAGGAAGCACCTTCTAGCGGATACAGGAAGAACTCTCTGCCATAGCAATTCTGTAGTCCTGTCTATGATCACGAAATACTGGCACCACTGCATCGATGCACTGGATGGATGCGAGGACTCCTGCACTCGTAGCCACAGAAACTCCTTGTACAGCTGGCACTGTCTTTGGTGTTCAAAGCACAGTATTTTGCAAACTCTGCGCCGCTGTCCTGGAGACGGTCTGCAGCCACCAAACAGTGCTATCACCTCAGCAGGAAGCACCTTCTAGCGGATACAGGAAGAACTCTCTGCCATAGCAATTCTGTAGTCCTGTCGATGATCACGAAATACTGGCACCACTGCATCGATGCACTGGATGGATGCGAGGACTCCTGCACTCGTAGCCACAGCAACTCCTTGTACAGCTGGCACTGTCTTTGGTGTTCAAAGGACAGTATTTTGCAAACTCTGCGCCGCTGTCCTGGAGACGGTCTGCCGCCACCAAACAGTGCGATCACCTCAGCAGGAAGCACCTTCTAGCGGATACAGGAAGAACTCTCTGCCATAGCAATTCTGTAGTCCTGTCGATGATCACGAAATACTGGCACCACTGCATCGATGCACTGGATGGATGCGAGGACTCCTGCACTCGTAGCCACAGCAATTCCTTGTACAGCTGGCACTGTCTTTGGTGTTCAAAGCACAGTATTTTGCAAACTCTGCGCCGCTGTCCTGGAGACGGTCTGCAGCCACCAAACAGTGCTATCACCTCAGCAGGAAGCACCTTCTAGCGGATACAGGAAGAACTCTCTGCCATAGCAATTCTGTAGTCCTGTCGATGATCACGAAATACTGGCACCACTGCATCGATGCACTGGATGGATGCGAGGACTCCTGCACTCGTAGCCACAGCAACTCCTTGTACAGCTGGCACTGTCTTTGGTGTTCAAAGCACAGTATTTTGCAAACTCTGCGCCGCTGTCCTGGAGACGGTCTGCAGCCACCAAACAGTGCTATCACCTCAGCAGGAAGCACCTTCTAGCGGATACAGGAAGAACTCTCTGCCATAGCAATTCTGTAGTCCTGTCGATGATCACGAAATACTGGCACCACTGCATCGATGCACTGGATGGATGCGAGGACTCCTGCATTCGTAGCCACAGCAACTCCTTGTACAGCTGGCACTGTCTTTGGTGTTCAAAGCACAGTATTTTGCAAACTCTGCGCCGCTGTCCTGGAGACGGTCTGCAGCCACCAAACAGTGCTATCACCTCAGCAGGAAGCACCTTCTAGCGGATACAGGAAGAACTCTCTGCCATAGCAATTCTGTAGTCCTGTCGATGATCACGAAATACTGGCACCACTGCATCGATGCACTGGATGGATGCGAGGACTCCTGCACTCGTAGCCACAGCAACTCCTTGTACAGCTGGCACTGTCTTTGGTGTTCAAAGCACAGTATTTTGCAAACTCTGCGCCGCTGTCCTGGAGACGGTCTGCAGCCACCAAACAGTGCTATCACCTCAGCAGGAAGCACTTTCTAGCGGATACAGGAAGAACTCTCTGCCATAGCAATTCTGTAGTCCTGTCGATGATCACGAAATACTGGCACCACTGCATCGATGCACTGGATGGATGCGAGGACTCCTGCACTCGTAGCCACAGCAACTCCTTGTACAGCTGGCACTGTCTTTGGTGTTCAAAGCACAGTATTTTGCAAACTCTGCGCCGCTGTCCTGGAGACGGTCTGCAGCCACCAAACAGTGCTATCACCTCAGCAGGAAGCACCTTCTAGCGGATACAGGAAGAACTCTCTGCCATAGCAATTCTGTAGTCCTGTGGATGATCACGAAATACTGGCACCACTGCATCGATGCACTGGATGGATGCGAGGACTCCTGCACTCGTAGCCACAGAAACTCCTTGTACAGCTGGCACTGTCTTTGGTGTTCAAAGCACAGTATTTTGCAAACTCTGCGCCGCTGTCCTGGAGACGGTCTGCAGCCACCAAACAGTGCTATCACCTCAGCAGGAAGCACCTTCTAGCGGATACAGGAAGAACTCTCTGCCATAGCAATTCTGTAGTCCTGTCGATGATCACGAAATACTGGCACCACTGCATCGATGCACTGGATGGATGCGAGGACTCCTGCACTCGTAGCCACAGCAACTCCTTGTACAGCTGGCACTGTCTTTGGTGTTCAAAGGACAGTATTTTGCAAACTCTGCGCCGCTGTCCTGGAGACGGTCTGCAGCCACCAAACAGTGCGATCACCTCAGCAGGAAGCACCTTCTAGCGGATACAGGAAGAACTCTCTGCCATAGCAATTCTGTAGTCCTGTCGATGATCACGAAATACTGGCACCACTGCATCGATGCACTGGATGGATGCGAGGACTCCTGCACTCGTAGCCACAGCAATTCCTTGTACAGCTGGCACTGTCTTTGGTGTTCAAAGCACAGTATTTTGCAAACTCTGCGCCGCTGTCCTGGAGACGGTCTGCAGCCACCAAACACTGCTATCACCTCAGCAGGAAGCACCTTCTAGCGGATACAGGAAGAACTCTCTGCCATAGCAATTCTGTAGTCCTGTCGATGATCACGAAATACTGGCACCACTGCATCGATGCACTGGATGGATGCGAGGACTCCTGCACTCGTAGCCACAGCAACTCCTTGTACAGCTGGCACTGTCTTTGGTGTTCAAAGGACAGTATTTTGCAAACTCTGCGCCGCTGTCCTGGAGACGGTCTGCAGCCACCAAGCAGTGCTATCACCTCAGCAGGAAGCACCTTCTAGCGGATACAGGAAGAACTCTCTGCCATAGCAATTCTGTAGTACTGTCGATGATCACGAAATACTGGCACCACTGCATCGATGCACTGAATGGATGCGAGGACTCCTGCACTCGTAGCCACAGCAACTCCTTGTACAGCTGGCACTGTCTTTGGTGTTCAAAGCACAGTATTTTGCAAACTCTGCGCCGCTGTCCTGGAGACGGTCTGCAGCCACCAAACAGTGCTATCACCTCAGCAGGAAGCACCTTCTAGCGGATACAGGAAGAACTCTCTGCCATAGCAATTCTGTAGTCCTGTCGATGATCACGAAATACTGACACCACTGCATCGATGCACTGGATGGATGCGAGGACTCCTGCACTCGTAGCCACAGCAACTCCTTGTACACCTGGCACTGTCTTTGGTGTTCAAAGCACAGTATTTTGCAAACTCTGCGCCGCTGTCCTGGAGACGGTCTGCAGCCACCAAACAGTGCTATGACCTCAGCAGGAAGCACCTTCTAGCGGATACAGGAAGAACTCTCTGCCATAGCAATTCTGTAGTCCTGTCGATGATCACCAAATACTGGCACCACTGCATCGATGCACTGGATGGATGCGAGGACTCCTGCACTCGTAGCCACAGCAACTCCTTGTACAGCTGGCACTGTCTTTGGTGTTCAAAGCACAGTATTTTGCAAACTCTGCGCCGCTGTCCTGGAGACGGTCTGCAGCCACCAAACAGTGCTATCACCTCAGCAGGAAGCACCTTCTAGCGGATACAGAAACTTGCAGGCCACATGGGCAATAACGAGAACAAGTTGCTATGGTTTTAAAGAATAGAGCAAAGGAACGCACGCAGAACTCGCCTGCGTTCTCACAAGTTATAGATGCCTTAGGGACATATTTTTGTCAACATGTGACTGGTTGCTGTATGCCCGCTTTCGTGACACCACCGTTTTACAAGTTTTCAGATTCGTTGATTCTTGTTTTTGTTGGGTGTGACAAGGAATCGTTTTCTGCATGTGTTAACAAGCATTTAAACACGTTTTCAGAGTGCCTACCACCATTACAGCTGACGCACAAATTACTGGAAGATTTCATCAGGTTTTTAGATCTAGGACTTCATTTTTCAAGTAGACGTGCTTGTTGGGCCTTTGAATGCATAGGCAACAAACCTTTGCTTCCTTACAACTCAGCACACTCCAAGTTGGTTAAGAGAGGCATCGTAAAATCGTGCCTATCGAGCGCACTGAACAAGTCCTGCGCCATTTCGTAGTACACAGCTTCAAGGGTCAGGTGCAGTGCCTCTCAAGCGCAGGCTACAAGCCATCCTTGTTGACGTCAGTTTTCCGAAGACCTGCTGAACAAACCAGCAAGCAGGCGGCCTGATCAAACGGATCAAAAGAAGGTGGCAGTTGTCCCGTACTTTCACAGGATTTCGCACAACTTTAGGATCTGGGCCAGGGCCGGTGTCAAGGTGGTCTTTTCCGTACCTGAAAAACTCTCCAGGATTTGCAGGATAGTGAATGCAGAAGCCTTGCACGTACCCTGTTCAAAACGCCACCAAAAGCACTTCGTAGGATGTTCGAAGAATGTCGTATACTCCATACCGCTGACCTTTAGTGAGCGGTATATTGGTCAAACTGGGCAGTGCCTAAACGAGAGGTTAAGTGAGCACGCAAATGATGTTAGAAATTGTTGAAGCAGTAAAATGATCGAATACATTAATAAATGCAGTAGTTGTGCTCCTAGGCTAGATAATGCAGTGGTTCTGCGCAGATGTGCGACGCAGCTAGGAAGAGCGATCATCGAAGCTGATGAGATTGCCAAGTCCGGTAGCTTGTGTGTCAGCAACCCCTCAATTTTGTTATTAAAAAAGAGCTGAAACATCTGACGCTGTAAGAGAACTAGTTGCATGCCTTCCCTCTGTGCGATGACGGGATATTAGCTGTATCGATTTCTTCCTACGTTATCCTGTCATTCTGCATTGTTGATATGAGCAGCTGCTGTATATAGTCAACTGATCGGCCAATAAAATGCCTGAGTTGTTAGTCAGTGCTCTGTTCTGTCACTTCGTTTCTTCCTGTGTTTGTCTGTCTGCGCTGTAAACCCCGGTCAGTATGCACCAACTAGCCTGCAAAAATGTTCTTGTGAGGTTTTATAGTTTGTCGTCAGCTTGTGTGTCCCATCTCCTTGGCCACATGTCATGCTGGGTGGCTCACAGTTGCTCTGAAGTCAGGTCGACAGGACTGCTGGCATCATGCTGGCTAGAACTTTTAATGCAGACCTTCGCTGCAGTGTTGAGGTGGCTTAGTTTGATGGTTACTTGACAACATTGCATTCACTTGCGTAATGAACACACCTTTTTGTCAGAAAACTGAGTTCACTTTATGAGGTGCATTTATTACGTGGGACAAAATTTCCACACTGCAAGCAGTTAAAATTGAATTCATCTAGAGCCTTCCACTACGGTGTCTCTCATAGCCTATGGCAGCTTTGGGATGTCAGAACATCACGTATTGTACCATACCATCAATTAAAGTTCTTAGCCGCCGCTGTGGCTGAGTGGTTATGGCGCTCTGCTGCTGGCCCGAAAGACGCGGGTTCGATCCCAGCCGCGCCGGTCGAATTTCAATGGAGGCGAAATTCTAGAGGCCCGTGTACTGTGCGATGTCAGTGCACGTTAAAGAACCCCAGGTGGTCGAAATTCCCGGAGCCCTTCACTACGGCGTCTCTCATAGCCTGAGTCGCTTTGGGACGTTAAACCCCCATAAGCCAAACCAAACCAATTAAAGTTCTTGCAGATTTGAATAACTTGTGCAATGCAATGATAATGGCTAATGACATGTGCAATGTAGAGTGGGGATGCACTTATTTTTCGAGCACATTCCCAGTGCCAGTAAATATTGTCTTGAGGTCTTAGTGGCATCTATAAAGTCTGAAATGGCGCAGTCAGGTCTCTAACTAATTTAAAGCTGAGAAAGTAAAGATGGTTGTCTGCCAACAATGAACTGATTAACCTACCTACTTGCTCAGTTAACAGCGCTTAAAGAATTACGAATATATATATGCGGACAATCCAGGAAATGGTAGACTTGAAGGGAGTGCCCAGGTAAATCATTTTGAGCATGAATACAGTAAAACCTTGTTAAACCGTATTTGGCCAGAACTCGGAAAAAGTACGTACTAAACATTAGTACGGCTTAACAGGAGTAGCATAACATCGCCCACTTACCCTGCTGAAAAGAACACCGGAGATCAGTAGCAGGATCAAAGAAGGAAAAAAAACATGCAGCCTTTATTCAGCACTGCAAACGTCAGTAATTTTGGTTTGACGCCACGGTTCCCTAGCAGCGACAACAGCAGCCTCAAACTCATTTAGACCGCGAGCGAGCTTCCCAGCCAGTCCCCTATTCTTGGCAAATAGCCGCATGACATTTGCAGTGTTCGCAGCTTCTCCCACTGTTGAGCCGGAATCACCGTTACTTTCTGTGCCGTCCTCGTCGCTGTCAGTTGGCAACACTTCATCCACAACTGAAGCAGCGATGGCTTCATTGGACATGTCTGGCGAAGTTTCCAATTCGCTGTCGATGTCCCTGAAATCAGTGAAAGTAATGCCTTCTGAAGCACCTTTCCTCTTAAGGACTTCAGCGAGAAGACTGTCACAAGCTTCGTCCGCGATGTCGTTTGCATTGTCTACGTCAACTTGACTTGTCGCCACGCGTGCTCCAAAAGGTGAATTGCACCCAGCAGGTCAATGGCATACACCTTGCCGCACTCGAGTGCAAGCAGCATCCTGCGCAGCAGATTTTTTCGGCACAGCTGTTCAACGGCTCGAATGATGCCTTGGTCCAAGGGCTAGGCGATCGCTGTGGTATTCGGCGGCAAAAACACCAGCTTTACAGCCTTGAGATCATTCAACGCGACAGGCGCTGATGTGTTGTCATGGATGAGGACAACACTTCTCCCTTTGGCCTCAAAACGGTAGTCAGTGAGGCGCATATATTCCTTTAACACCTTCCCGGTCACCCAAGCTTTGGTGTTGTTCCTATAGAAGACTCCCGATGGCAGTGGGGTGCTTTTGAAACACCTTGACTTGGCTGACTTGGCAATGACAAGAAGCGGCAGTCTCTCACTTCCTAACATATTAATTGCGAACGCAACCGAAATCCGATCCTTTGCAGGCCTGCTGCTGGTACACAACTCTCCCTTGAACACAAGCGTTCTATTTGGCAGCAGCTTGAAAAACAGCGCAGACTCGTGCATGTTGAAAATGTCATCGGGTGCTTAGTCTTTCATGGTACGTCTCAGCTGCCCCGTTCTCCAATCTTCTGCGCCATCCACGTTGGCTGCGGCACCTTCCCCAGCTATGGTCTTTGTGCTGATGCCATGCCTCGCTTTAAACCTCGCCAGCCATTCATTGCTGCACAAAGTCGTCATGGTTTAGCTGCAGGCAAAAACCAGGGCTTTCTCAAGGAGAGGTCCGCTAACAGGCAGGTTTTTTGAATGAGCTGCTTTCAGCCAATGCTTCAGCACCTCCTCCACATCCAGAAATGTTGAGCCTTCACCCGACATCTTTTCACAGTCGCAGCAGCATTGCCGTGCAGCTTTTCCCTGGTGGTCCACATGCCACACACAGTTGTCAGTGGCAAGTCTCTCGCAAGCCAGCACAGATTTCTTTGCTCCTCTCTTGATAGCATGGACTATCTCTAACTTGTCGTTTATACTGAGCACCCGGTGCTTCTGTCCAAGCTTCGGCATGATGCGGACCGAGAACGCGTTACACACTCAGATCAAGCAGCTTAAGGCCACATGTGAAGGCTGCAGCGGCCGTTGTTCAGAAATTATGCCCTGTATAAGACGTTTTTCCGGGTGATTCGTTGGCATTGATGGCAGGGGAGCATTTTTTTGCAGCTGGAAGGACGTTTTTGCAAATCGTCGGGTTCTGGCGGAACAGAAAAAAATGCCGACACCGTGCTGACCCCGAGAGAGGGCAGTGACAGAAGGCCAATGAGAGCCCGAGCGGGGGTCACGTGATTCAGGATGGAGCCACTCCGGTCGAGAGAGACGTGCTCGCGAGCATTTTACGCGCGAGAGCCAGCGGCCTCACTTCGTTGTCTGTGCATCCGTCTGATCTCTGTATAGACAGGTGGACACTTAATGAAAGGTTGATAACCGAAGTGGAAAGGCGACACATCCTCTGGGACGTCCGCAGCATTGATTATAAAAACACCCGAAAGAAGGAACAAGCATGGAAGGCTGTAGCCGCTGCCCTCGGAGAAAGTGGTATGTATTCTCCTGCGGATATTATTTGCTCTTGTGCACCTCGTATATTTCTGGGCATGCGGCAGCTTAAAGAATGTGCATTTATCGACTTCGGCATAGCTGTGTCGCGTTCTTGCGGGTATGTGTGCAGCATTCTTTTTCTACGACTACAATGATTCTTTCATTTGTGATGCACCTTGTGATTAGCTTATCCTGGCTGATAGCGGCAGCGTTCGTACGCAAAATAGTGCACTGGCCAGTGTGGTTCGAGGCATGAATTATGCAATTACCGGGCATAGCATGCTCGAGCGCCAGGCAGCAACCGTAGTAAGGTCCAATATAAGACAATATTCTCACTTTGCTCTCAGTGTGACAAGATGGCCGTTCGTGAAAAAATTAGCTTGTCGCCGCTTTTATACCGGCAGTGGAAAATACTGTAGTGCATTGCGCACATTTCCTGCTCCTGTTTATTGATGCCTCCGTTGACTCTGCCATGTATAAATAAATATTTCTTTCTCTTATAGTGCAGGTAATCACGAAGAGATGGACGTTCCTCCGGGACACTTTTGTCAAAAAAAAGAAAGACGCAGCCACCCCATGTAGCGGTGCTGGTGCTGATGCAGTTGTCACCATAAGATGGCCTTTTTATAAACAGATGTCTTTCCTACACGGCAGTCTCGTATACCCAGAGTACGTAGAATGGTTATTTTGGTTACCTTTGCACTATTTATGCAGCTCTGAAATTGCTTATTTTTCAGTAGCCCATCCATTGAGTGTTGTTCAATAATTCAGTACAAGGAGTGTTCGCAAACTAGAGTGAAGCTACAAAACCGGCTCCAAGCAATTCTGTAAACTTGTTTGTGTTGTCGTTTTATTAGTGTGCTGGGGACGGGAGACATTTTCGGTCAGCGATTTTTTTTTGCGTCGTATGAAATGTCAGCAGGTGTCAAATTAAGTTAATGTGCTAGTGATTGAACAGGCTTTGCACAAACGAAGGAGTAGCAAAAAATATGCACAAAAATATTATGTTTATTCACACACATTGATCACTATGCATCATTGCAGGATGACACAATACAATTATGTTTTATTTAGCCATATAAAACTGTATAGTGCTTAAACATCACCTTCGAAAAAGTACATGTTTCTTGGACATAAGAGATAAGTAGCAGCACAGATATTGAAAATTTTAATGCAGCACAAAGGTACAAATAAGTAACACAAGCAAGAAACACACATCAGTTACATTGCAAATCCGCGCAGTAAAGCATGGTGTATTCTGGACTGCCGCACGAGCACATTGCATTTTAAAAGCGGTTGGATTAAGGCAAGACAGATTTGGTGTTACTCTGCGGAACTTAATGCTGCAGTCGTCATGCCCTCGATATTGTATTTTATGCAGGACAAGTGGAAACGTTTCACCATTAGAATCAGTCGTCGAAATGACAGCGGACTGTTCTCCAGCAAAAACTCTACTTGAAGGCATATACGATGACACAGTGACAGAAGGATGCGCAGTAGTTGAAGAAGAACAAGCAGACATTTTACAGGGCACTCCGAGACATGCGGAAGCACGATCAAACTGTGTAGCCACATCAGCACAGAGCAGCACAGGTGGGGTGGTTCCCAATGTACTGCGCAAAAAGAAACGAACTGAAAAGGCGTTTCAGAAAGAAATTAATCTACTAGGTCAAATAGCCTTAAAGGAATCCAATTCCGCAGAATACTTTGGTTTTGTCATAGCCGAAAAACTACGGCAGTGCCGAAAACACTGTCGTATGCAAATGGAAATTGAGTTGCTGCAGGTGGCAACGAAGTATGAATGCACTGAGTAAATAAAGGAGTTCATCTTTTTTACACAGAATTCTCTTCTTTTGTCTAGAGTGCATGGATGCCTAGCTGTTCGGCTGGCGACTGCCAAGGGATTTGTCTTTCTCTTGCAAAAAAACCAGCATATGAGGCGCGTAGCTCCTGGGCCAATCTCGGGCTGTTCCTGGCACACGTAGGCTTCAGCGCAGACGTGGCTGTGTCCGCTTCAATGTCAGATCTCCACGCGCCATCGATGGTATTTCCAAAGATGTCTTCGTGGTCCTCATATCTGGTAGGGCAGTAAAGTTCGTGCCCGCGGCCTTCAATGCATAGAAAATTGTGCAGGGCACATGCAGCCTTGACTACTCCAGCATTCTTCAGCTTCATCCACCCTCAGAAGATCCGAAATCGCGCCCTTTAAATCCGGAAGGCGTTCTCCACGAGTTTCCTATAAAGTAATTTCATTTAAGTGGTTATATATAGTACGAAAAATGTATTTTCGGGCTTTAAATCATTTCAAGCCAGGTAATTAAGTCAGGCCTGAAAAGTATATCATGTATAGGGTTTTTCTTTTTATGTGGCAGCTCATTCTCTTTCTTTAAAATCAAACAAACCAAGTATTGGCTACACGAAAAATTTGACCAATAATCGAACTATAGTATAGCTGATGCTCACTAAAAATTATTATTCAGCAAAATATATACATCTGCAGAGTGCATAACTGCCGCTTTGTGTAAAACACCTAATTATTAGCAGAAAACTTTATTGTGCTCAACAGCTAGCCCAAATATAGTTATCTGTGATTTAACCTGTCTCAAGAAAGCGGTTCTGTTTTGCGAAATCAACTTTCTCTATTTCATGTAAAGGAAATAAATGTTAAGGTACAAAACAGCGCAACTAACACGAAGGACCAGAAAAAGAAGAATACACGAACATGGATAATAATTTCATTTTAATCCTGGAATGTTCGAGCCGCATTTGCGTCGTGCGAAAGTAAATTGAGATGGCATGCTATCGTACACAACATAAAGATATACCAGACGAACAGTGCTGCGTAGACCTACTGTGCACGACTGAGCCAATAGTTGAACACCCGCTCAGGAGTTGTTTGAAGGCTTTTTCGCCGACGAAGACATATGCAGCTGGTTTGATGGTGGCATATCCAGCAATCCTCCATTTAGCTGCTTGCCCATTGTCGATCGCTTGAACACCCCGCCATGACTGATGCATTCCGGGGTACCGACATCGATCAGTCGAAGCAAGTATCTGCTGTTGGCTACCGCCATGAAAACGATGGAAAATGTGCCCTGCAAGAAGGCAGGCTTAGTTTTACTTCATGCAGAACCATGGAGCAGCATATAAAGCTGAATTATTTTTGTGCCATGAATCCGCGGACACAGAATGTCCGACATTTGAATACATACCTTATAGTTTTAATACAGGCTGCCTGTACTGGGAGGCTTTTCAATTTGCACGGGCTTGCCATCGATAGCACCGAGGCAGTTCGGAAACTGCCACCACTGCCAAAAGGCGGCGGCGATTTCCAGCCACTCTTTCTCTGTGGCTGCCTGAAATAGCACATATCTGCAGTTTTTAAATTGCTGTGACAACTTTACGAGCGCTACTGCATAGTTATTCTGCGACAAGATGGCAGGGCGCCTGCGCAAACAACGAGATTGCAGAATTTTCAAAACAACTAAATTTGATATGGCCTCATGGAACACCTCATGTCCTCATGAATTTTGTAACGCTGGCCTTTTGTACCTGCTAATTCTACATAACATTCTTAAACTTAACGTGAGCTCGGCATTAAAAGTATATAGCTTTCCTACTTACTTTGATTTGCAGTTACACATACCTTTGTGTAACGTGGCTCCAGCTCCTGCCACACTTGACAGGTAAGATGAATAGCCTCTCGGGCTGTTTCTAGTCCCACTCAAAACTCTGGCAATTTCTATTGTTGCATTTTCCAAAGCAAAAGTATCTGAAGACAAATGTGAGAAGTTTCAATGAAGCAGCATTGCATTTCTCTGTTTGTGTTCTACAAAATGTGCTCAATACAAAACAAAAGGCCGCCACTGTCTGGTAGACGAAGTAACGAGCGTTAGCTTTATTGACCATGCGTAAAACGAGTCTTTCCGCATCCAGCGGGTCCAGTGAAGAAAACCATGAGTGGTTTGGAAAAGTAAACCAACTTTTCCAGCTGATGGAGCGATCAGTGCCCAGCACCATCTGTCAGAGAGATGCACGTCTACCCGTTGTCGAGTTACATCCCCTCAGGATACGTCCTAAACGAAATTTGCTTCGTTTGAGGGGTCAAGGTGGACCTAGAATTCGGCTTGCAGTGCGATATGGAATGCTTTAATATGTAATACAATGTTTGCCTATTATTTAATTGTGGTTTTATTTCTATACTACAACCCGTAGGGTTTTATTTGCCTACCAAATTCGGTACACAATTGTCCCCGTATGGGTGCCCGTTGTTGTCAGACTAAATATAGCGGAACGAATGTATGCATTGTAGATGGCGCTACAAGTCTCAATGTGAGACGTGCTGTAGCTGCTGCCACAGATGGCGCTGTGATCTCAGGGTAGTAGCATACCCCATGAAATCTCGGAACGTGATAGCAGTTGCTGCCACAGATTGCACTGCGGTCTCAGGGTGATAGCAGACCCCACGAAATGTCTAAACGTGATGAGTCAGAGCTAACGCTCTTAAAACCAGATCAAATGACATAAGCATGCAGATAAGCCTTGTTTAGGTGAGCAACGGGCACTGCAACGTATTCGACACAAAATCTCATTGCAAAATTTAAACGAAATTAATAAAAGAGGTTTGAACGTTGGCACGCTCTTTTATGTTGCGAGTTACTTCCAAATATTTTCTGGAAATCGCTAATTTTTCTTACGTAATTGAGGCGAAAAGCAAGTTGTATCTATCACAGGCTCTGTGCAAAACTAAATGAGCTAACAGATGGGCGCCGTATGGCTTGTAGAATATTAGGTTTAACTTGGCAGGCCCCTCACCGCAGAGTCATTGCCAGGCGCTCTCCGAGGTGATCGGCTCCCGTACGAAATGTTGCTTTGTAGTTCCTTCTTTGACAAGGCTGTGAAGCTTTTCAAACAAGTCAGGCGTCATGCGGTGTACCTGAAGAAATATTCTGGGTCCTCTTCTCACATGACCTGCATCTACTGAAAAAAAGGGCATCTACTTTGCAATTCTACCAATATTTCAGCGGTAATGAAAAGGAACTGACCCCTGTGTAGTATTTGCTCAGCCTTCCTGCGGTGCTACAAAGGGCGAACCCATGTTTTTCTATTTTGAAGCTGGGCTTGCTTTAATACAAGCATGCCTCTGAGTAAATGTAGCCGTCGTCTACGCTCTATTGCACGAAAGTACTTGTGCACGCCGGCCAAATGAGGACGGAAAAGCAGAGCGGGCTGGACCCACGAAAAGACGCTGCAGGGACAGAGGGGGCTTGAACTTGAGAGGGCACTGTAGCTTAACCCACAGGCGACAAGGAGAACTAAGTGTGTGTGGCCCTGACGCACATGCCTGAATGGGGGCGTGCGCATCGCACAACTAGGCGGCTCAGCCGCTCAGCTGCTGACCATGCGGGAGTGAATTCGCCGGCGTGGTCTTCGGGCGTGCAACGCGATTTCGCGGGCAAAAACGCTCCATTCGGGTCACGCTTTACAGACAGCAGCGCCAAATCCCCCTCCAGTTACATTCATAGCAGGCGGAGACGAAATAACGTCTGAACCATTGAGGTGCAAGGGGTGTTTGCATGGACGGACCCAAAACCGGGCCCGCTAGGGAAGGCAGGTGGATGTGCCACAGCGGTAGGTCGTGGCCTCCGCGATCAAGAGCGCAGTTGCCAGAGTTGATCGCGGAAGCCACCGGTAGTTATTGCTGCTGCGGAGAAATTCCCAGAGATAGTGCTAGTTGTATTATCATCACATCATCAATTATTGTGGCTGCATTTGGTTAACTTTGGCTCTGATTTGTCATTGGCCACGTGGCTTGCCATTGCATCGGTTGCATCGCTAGCCGAATCGTCCTATGAGTTGGTGCAACTGTCGTGAATTCGTCGCGCAAGAATGCGACGAAAAGTGAAAATGTGCTAACCGATGCATCTGCGATATGCTGGTGCGGTTTATGCAGATCCAATACGCATTATGTTCAATGGGCGCTTAGTGGGGGACTTGACTTCACTACTTTTAAAACAAAACTAATGTTTAAGCGGGCACGTTTTAATAAGGTTTTATATAACACCAAGTGGTGCCATCCTGAAGTGCACCGTTTTGGATTAGAATTCCTTTGTGTATGGAAAATACCTAAATTTCTTCAGTATTTTCTTGTTGCTTGTACATCTAAATTTTTTTTATTGTACCTCAGTCATGTTTATGAATTGCACACTGGCGCTACCAAGAAGTTCCTTCTGCTATTGTATTGAGGCAGGTAGGGCTGTCTGCATCTGTGTTTGTGTGATTCAGCAAATACAGATGTTGAAGCATGGCCATGGTGGCAGCTGCTCAAAAGGCAGCGCTTTCTTTTCTGGCAGCCAACACAGGAGGCAAGCCTGAGGGCCGTTTCACATGCATGCGATTTTTGCCTGCAACACTGCAAATTCTGTCTGTCTGTAACGGGGGAGGGCCTTCGGTTTAGTCACAGACTGCTTGCGATCGAGTTCCGTCCGGTTGTATTTCGTTCGCAGCGTCTGTGTGATCGGCTGCGACTAACCATTGAGAAGCATTGTGACGTCATGTCACGTGCGGTCGTGTGTTGGCAGAAGTGGAGGGAGCGGCAAACACAAAGTTTGTTTGGGTTGCTGTGCGGGCACGTGGGCGCACATTGCAAATGTCCACTCCTCGCGCTCTTGTAGGCACGTGCCCGTGTTTCAATGAGTTACTGATTGATGAAGTGGTGAGGCGGCCACTTTTGTGGAACGTAAGGTCGAATGTCGTATCAAAAGAATATTGACAAAACTGGACTTTGGGAAGAAGTAAGAGATGCCACGAGAGCAATCAACCCCACAGGTACATACTAGTTCTTTTTCGACCATTTTTATTTTAGTTATGTACTATACTTTACTTACTTACTCTACTTGGAGTTGTTAATTGTAACATCGAAGCGCTAATCACGAGTGATTGTGCCGCCGCGCGTTTGACAATAAACGACAGCCGGCTCGGATGGTCGACGCATGCAACATGCTCAGTGCACGCTGTATAGGTACGCAGTTGCATATGCGAATTCATGATGTTTTCAACAGTGGTACTGTGCAGCGAGAACAAAAAAAAAACGGCAGTAAATCATAGTGTACTGAGCGCTGCTCAGAGAAAAAGTATCGACGACGTCTTTTCCGCTCATATTTTTTTCAGGTCTTTGTTTCTTCACACACTGCGGTGGCCAACCACATGCCCAATATGTGGGCTGTCATTTCAATTAAATTTCTATTCTTTAAACAAGAAAATTGAAACATTGAAACACTAAACTTAATGATGACCGGCCTTGTTCACGAATGGGGACCACACGCCTGTACCCGGTTTAGTACATTATATTTTGCCGCTCAGCACGAGACAAGTGCCTCCGAGTTGGTGTTGCGGTTTCCGATGGCGGAGAAATGGAAAAATAGATGCGTGCTATGAAATGTCGGTACGCTATAAAGGCACTGAAGTGACCAGAATTATTTTGGAGCTTTGAAATTACCGTGGCAGCACCGTTTTATTTGTAACCATTTCTGTGCTCAAATCAAACTTGTCCCAAAGTTGTCCTAGTTTTGTCTTGCATGTGCTGTCATTGTTTGTGGTATGCATTTTCACTCGCTTATGGGAAGGCACATTCAGGGAAAGATAACTGAATATTCGTTCAAAATATGAATGAACCCAGCAGTCACCGAAACTAAGAAGCGGATATGGGAATGCTTCTTAGGTGTACTTAGTTCATGTTCCCTGCTTTTAATGGAGTGCAGTCCTGTCTGTCTTGTTTTACACAACCAACTCGGGAACACACTAGACAATTTCTGGCATGTGTTGAAAAGCGTTTATAGTACATCATTTCAAATAATTCATTTCATTTGTAACTAATTTTCATATACTTCCAGTTACTGTTAAATGCGTACAGTGCAGATGGCGGAACCTAAAAGATACTGCCGAAAACGGACACACGGAGTGGAGCTGGAGCCCTACCGAAGACTAGTAGGTGCTGGGTGCACTTGGAAAGAATGAGGTTCTTAAAGGACCAAATGGAAGTATGCCAGTAAGTATTACTCCAGTGCAACTTTCCCACCCGCATTCCATTTTACTTGTTTGCGAGAGTTTTAAGAAGAAACATTTGGGTACCATTTTCACAGTAAAAATGGATGTTGCATGTACTGCTTCTCAGGGTATATTCTTCATCCACCGCAATAACTGTTCACTGTAATGCCTTAATTTGGTTTGTACGGTTTCAATGCAGCTGTGATTTCGTGAATGCCAGGTTTGCGACATTGTTATAAATAGAGCCGCAGTTGTATTGGCAGTGCTGCTGTCAAAGCCTATCACTACATTCTCTTAGTGATCAATTTTTACGTAATGTGACCATACTGCAGAGGACACAGCAGCATGGAGGTGGTGCCCGTGCACGAAGGCCTTGACGCCCACCCACGGCGAGGACCTCCAGCTGCGGCCGATGACTTGATACCAGCAGACTCTTTTGTGGATATTTTTGTGTGCCCTGATTTGCCGCAGTCCAGCATCTCTCAGGCTGTGCCTTTTAATGAAGAGCAAGGCACGACGAGCCAGTCTGCTTGTCTTAGTGCAGTGAATGCCCCACCGCAGCCCAAAAAGTGAAGGAAAACTCAGGAGGAGCTTAATGTTTTAACTGCACAGCTTGTATCTGTGCCAAGTGCGCTACTGGGGCATCAGCCAGCAGATGCCAACAAGCATTTTTGCTGTCCCTGAAACCATACCTGGCAAATGTGCCAAGTACTATGCACCATCACCTGCAGATGGAAATTCTGAATATTATAGGCAAATACAGCCAGGGAGCGTATCCTGCACACCTTGTGATATCGTCGTCAAAATAAACAGAAGTGAAAGCAGATTCAGTATGTCTGGCACCACATTTATTTCACTCTGCTGCAGTTGTGAAAAGAAAAGACTGAGCAAAGAAGCTATGACAAATTATAACCTTGTAGGGCTCGTAAAACAATGGTACTCAATGCCCTGTGTTCAGGGGAACAGCTGAAACAGACTTTATTTTTTTCTTAATACTGTGCCTGTGTTGCCATCTATTTCAAGACAATGTCATCTGCACTGGAAAAGAAATAAAAACAGACAGTAACGCTTGCTCTTTTTGGTACAAAAGACAAATGAGTGAGACCTGTTGACCACACGTAGCACACTGACCCGAAAGATGGGCGCTGGTTCGAATCCTGCCATGGTGGTCGAATTTTGATGGAAGCGAAATTCTAGAGGCCAGTTTACGTTAAAAAAGCCCAGGTGGTCGAAATTATCTGGAGCCCTTCACTACAGCGTCCCTCATAGCCTGAGTCGCTTTAAAACGTTAAGCCCCATAAACAAAACCAAAGTTTACAATAGGCACACACACTGACATGGAATAAGTATTCATCACGGGAAGTGTCTGTATGCTTGTTCCATATCAGTATGTGTGTATGTGCATGCACGCGCACCATTAAGCATACAGCACGTAAGAAGCAGTAACCAACTAGGTTAAGCCCAGATGCTGAACTGCACATGCTCTTAACAGGGGCCCTGTTATGAATCATGACCTATGGTCGCAGTCCAGCGGATGCACGTTGCCATGGTACAGCATCCTGAGAGCTTACGAAATAAGACGAAAAAATATCCCTGGCTTCAGCAGCTTCCGTAGAGAAATTGTGGCCAGCAAGGGGCTGCAGGTCGAGCATGGCTGAGCCCCCATCAGCCTGGTGGCACGCCACTGACCCAGTACAACATTCCAAAAGCTGTCCTCTTGATCGGCATATGTGGCATCCATGTGGAAGACATCATCCATCACGGAGTTATGCAAAACACAGGCAGCCATACAACAAAGTCGACATTTTCGGGCGTCATATTAATTACTTGCCTGAAAATCTGAAACCTCAAGGCCATAACGCCAAAGGCGCTTTCCACGAACCTCCAGCAAATAAATAGCATTGTGTAATACATGTTGCGAAGGGAGCTTCGATTACCTGGCCCGGCTTAGGTGATAGTTAAAGATCCGCTTGTGGTCTTCCTGGCACCTTCTTGAATATGACAGCAGGAAATCGGGATGGTGCTCGAAGATCTCGTCACAGATGACAACATGTGGTGCCATTGCTGTTAATCCAGGCAGCTGTGTGGGGGCTGGCAGCCCAAGACGGCCTCCTTCCAGGTACTTTCCAAACCTGGAGGCACTCAGGCTTCCCTCATCACTGACGACCGTAGCTGTCAACATCAACTGCCACAAACTTCAGGTTGCTGTCTGTTACTGCCATCTGTACAATGGAGTACGTGCCCTACAAGTGACTGCAACCATGAGCATTGCTTCTAAAGCATGACAAAGCACAATTAGTACTTTGGAGAAGTGCAGGCTGCCAGAATTTGATGGGGCCTGTATCTGCACATGTTTCCAGTCAACTGCACCCACACAGTGCGGGAAATTTCGCCTGTGGCAGAACCCTGCAGCCACCTCTACACCCTGCAGCCACCTCTAACCACTTTTCAGTGGTTGGCATCTGAAATAAAAATTGATGAATGGGTAAAATTTGTGTGAACAGAGCTCAGCGTGTACTGGTAGCAGTGATGACATCTCTAAATTGAAGTAGTAATGATACTGGACTCAACACCTGGTTAACACAGTCAGTACTAAACTCATTTCTCACACAGGCATCGCTACTGGGTACCATTTATCCGCAACATACAACTTCATCAGCAACAATGCTGTTTTGTAATCATCACTGATTACTCAGGGTGACCCAATGGAGCACTTTATTATTTCTTGATATTGATACGGGAATAAAAGAACAATAACCGTAACAATATGCTACCTGTTTTTTAGTGCGAGTCGCAGCACAATGTATAAGCACCTCTGTTTTGTGCTGCGCGGATGTCTGGCACTTTGTAGAGTGGCATTAAAGAATCAAAAACAAATGCTGGCATCCGGAGATAACACACAGAGAGTAAGTAGAGAAAAGAAGCACAGACTTTCAACTCGAGTTTCCTTGTTGAAAGCCTCTTGCAATCAGTGGAAATCTAATATTCTCATTCGTGCTTGTACAAAGCTGTGAGGGGCTGCTCTAAGAAACCAGTGGGGACCTCCCCTCCTCTCAGATATTGCTTGCGCTGGCACATCTCGCTATGTGCTCTTAAGCTGGGCCAGCAGGCTTGCCAGCACTGTATCTGCATTGTGGCTCTGTATCACGTGTTGAACAGCAGTTCAGTGCACCTGCTGTTCCTTTCTTTGTGCAGAGAGGGTCTTGTGAGCAAACAGCACATGCAAGGGTAAATGGGCAAGCTACGGTATACTTTTTGCTACTGGTCGTTTCTAGAAAACTGCGAACTGCACACACTTTGTGTCTCACCGTTACTCCTCCATTAATGCAGAAAATGACCTGACCAACCGGGATGATCTTCAGGTTGATGCAGAAGGTTTGCCGGACGCCAGCTGTAGCAAGCGTAGACTTATTGCCATGGCCTCATCTTGTGGCACCCGGCC